>NC_060121.1:404859975-405163006 GCF_021461395.2 Schistocerca americana | reverse complement strand
TAGCTCAGAGCACAGTGTCTAAAATGTACAGAGACCTGCAGCGCTACAACGCTACAAACATTCGAACTAAAGAGACAACTAAATTCCTTGGGCTCCACATGACTCCACCATTCGAGTTACTGGGTTAATCTGGGCTTCCAAATTTCGTTTCTTGTAATTAGATTTCCTAAATCCGTTCCTGAACGGTCATGTGTAACATGTAATCATCGAATTTTAATCATCACTTCGAAAACTGAAGTTAGCGCACGTAACTTTTTTGTTTCTTTTTAGCTACACGTCTGCAGTCTAGGCACACACTGTGACCCTTGCGCCACTGTACCTTGGCACGCTGCTAGAGGACTCACGACGAAAGGGAGCAGCCCATTCACTAAGTGATAGTCCGGCGATTCGTTTTCTGCGTATCAAGGGCAACAACGCTCCAACAACACTTGGTAAGCTAGTGGAGTGCACGGCAATAGTTCAGCAATGGTTAGGTGGCGGTAACGCTTCCATTCTGTTGGAACTAATCAGAATGACTAAGAACCAGGCGACAGTCTATCGTTCTGTTAAGAACCAGGAATCCCAATGAAAGTGGAGGCCTTGGTGCTCGAAGACCGACGTATTACAATCGAGGCGATGGGGATAAAGAGAAAATAAGTCGTGGACCATTTCTGAATATCTTACACGCGTTTTGAACATGGCAAAGATTACCAACAGGAGGGATCCGTAACTGCTCACACCCTCTAAGCCCAGGCTGTTGTGCAAATATTGCAGCTGTGTAAGTCAATCCAGATTATTTCTTCAACCGAGGAATCACCTTGGACAGGTCCTGGACGTTCCACTATGACTCTGAGATAAAAAATCAAAGCAGGCAGGGGAAACCTGTAGATTCACCACCGCCATGAAGGGCGAATATCGAACTATCATCAGGCGAGGCGATGTTGTTTTTGGGACCGTCATGGAGTGCTGCTAACACATTAGGCTTGTAGCAGGCAAACCGTCACTGGAGAACATTACTAGCGAAATCTCCTGATGAATTTGTAGGAGACTGCCAAGACAAAGCGGCACATGAAGCTATTAGAGGGCACGTTTTTGCTCCTCTACAACGCCACAACTTATTCTGCTTTGGCCACAGGCACACGTGTTGCTTCTTTCATTTGTCATATTTTGTCTAACCCCGTATTTGCCTGACACGACGAGTGGTGACTTCTTATTCTTCTTTCTTCATCTGAAGAAACCACTGTATGGCAGGCATTTCCAAAATGACAATGATGTGATTTTGGAGCTGGTATGTTTCTTGAGCGGACGGACAGCAGATTTCTACAGTCAAGGTCTCCGCTGAGTTACACGTCGTTGGGAAAAATGTGTGACATCGAAGTGTGAGTCTTTAGAGAAAGACTACAAGCACGTTTCATGGACACAGCTCGACTTTTTCGTGGTGATAATTTAAAGTCAGTGATTCCCCTTGATACAGGCTGCAATAATAAGTCTTTCAGTGTGGGTCTGTTTGGCGGACATAGGCTCACACAGTCGTATTTTGCTTCATATAAACGCTCTATCTCATTTATTTGCGACTGGGCTGTCAGGTTCCCTTCTCCCTTTTTAAAACGTAGAGCAATGGGGACGAATTGATTTTATAGGGTGTGAATGAAAATAAGAAGTATTTGACTTACCAGGAAGTTATACATTTGCTTCATGTAACTGAAAGCAAGCCCATTTTATCTTAATTGAAAAGGAAATAGATAAATTTAAAATTTTAGAAAACATTCTGTCACTGGGGATTTAATAGCGATTAGCATAAAATATTAAAATTCAGTAAAACAATCGGGATCGCAACAGATATTTACTATAGTTGTCAACCGGCCACGGTCGATAATTTAGACCATCTTCAGGTCGTAAGCATCATGAAGACGTCTGATGGCGGTGAATACAGCAGTTTACGTCCATGTTCTTGTGTATTTTGCTGCGTCCACCGCCACCAGACGCCATCATGGTGCTGACGGCCTGAAGATGGTCTAAGTTATAAACCGAAACAGGTTTTCAAGTACAACAAATATCTGTTGTGATCAAGACTGTTTTACTGAAACTTTAAGTACATAAATGCACATATTTTGCTGAATTAGTAAACTATAAACTGAAGAAACTGCAAAAAGGTGGGAATTTAAGGAGATGGGACCTGGATAAACTGACTAAGCCAGAGGCTGTACAGGGTTTCAGGGAGAGCATAAAGGAACAATTGACAGGAATGGGGGAAGGAAATACAGTAGAAGAAGAATGGGTAGCTTTCAGGGATGAAATAGTGAAGGCAGCAGAGGATCAAATAGGTAAAAAGACGAGGGCTACTAGAAACCCTTGGGTAACAGAAGAAATATTGAATTTAATTGATGAAAGGAGAAAATACAAAAATGCAGTAAATGAAGCAGGCAAAAAGGAATACAAACGTCTCAAAAAAGAGATTGACAGGAAGTGCAAAATGGCTAAGCAGGCATAGCTAGAGGACAAATGTAAAGAAGTAGAGGCTTATCTCACTAGGGGTGAGATAGATACTGCCTACAGGAAAATTAAAGAGACCTTTGGAGAAAAGAGAACCACTTGTATGAATATTAAGAGCTCAGATGGAAACCCAGTTCTAAGCAAAGAAGGGAAAGCAGAAAGGTGGAAGGAGTATATAGAGGGACTATACAAGGGCGATTTACTTGAGGGCAATGTTATAGAAAGGGAAGAGAATGTAGATGAAGATGAAGTGGGAGATACGATACTGCGTGAGGAGTTTGACAGAACACTGAAAGACTTGAGGCGAAACAAGGCCCCAGGAGTAGACAGCATTCCATTAGAACTACTGACGGCCTTGGGAGAGCCAGTCCTAACAAAACTCTACCATCTGATGAGGAAAATGTATGAGACAGGTGAAATACCCTCAGACTTCAAGAAGAATATAATAATTCCAATCCCAAAGAAAGCAGGCGTTGACAGATGTGAAAATTACCGAACTATCAGTTTAATAAGTCACAGATGCAAAATACTAACACGAATTCTTTACAGACAAAGGGAAAAACTAGTAGAAGCCGACCTCGGGGAAGATCAGTTTGGATTCCGTAGAAATGCTGGAACACGTGAGGCAATACTGACCTTACGACTTATCTTAGAAGAAAGATTAAGGAAAGGCAAACCTACGTTTCTAGCATTTGTAGACTTAGAGAAAGCTTTTGACAATGTTGACTGGAATACTGTCTTTCAAATTTAAAGGTGGCAGGGGTAAAATACAGGGAGCGAAAGGCTATTTACAATTTGTACAGAAACCAGATGGCAGTTATAAAAGTCGAGGGACATGAAAGGGAAGCAGTTGTTGAGAAGGGAGTAAGACAGGGTTGTAGTCTCTCCCCGATGTTATTCAATCTGTATATTGAGCAAGCAGTAAAGGAAACAAAAGAAAAATTCGGAGTAGGTATTAAAATCCATGGAGAATAAATAAAAACTTTGAGGTTTGCCGATGACATTGTAATTCTGTCAGAGACAGCAAAGGACTTGGAAGAGCAGTTGAATGGAATGGATGGCGTCTTGAAAGGAGGATATAAGATGAACATCAACAAAAGCAAAACGAGGATAATGGAATGTAGTCGAATTAAGTCGGGTGATGCTGAGGGAATTAGATTAGAAAATGAGACACTTAAAGTAGTAAGAGTTTTACTATTTGGGGAGCAAAATAACTGATGATGGTCGAAGTAGAGAGGATATAAAATGTGACTGGCAATGGCAAGGAAAGCGTTTCTGAAGAACAGAAATTTGTTAACATCGAGTACAGATTTAAGTGTCAGGAAGTCATTTTTGAAAGTATTTGTATGGATTGTAGCCATGTATGGAAGTGAAACATGGACGATAAACAGTTTGGACAAGAAGATAATAGAAGCTTTCCAAATGTGGTGCTACAGAAGAATGCTGAATATTAGATGGGTAGATCACATAACTAATGAGGAGGTATTGAATAGGATTGGGGAGAAGAGGAGTTTGTGGCACAACTTGACAAAAAGAAGGGATCGGTTGGTAGGACATGTTCTGAGGCACCAAGGGATCACCGATTTAGTACTGGAGGGCAGTGTGGAGGGTAAAAATCGTAGAGGGAGACCAAGAGATGAATTCATTAGGCAGATTCAGAAGGATGTAGGCTGCAGTACGTACTGGGAGATGAAGAAGCTTGCTCAGGATAGAGTAGCATGGAGAGCTGCATCAAACCAGTCCCAGGACTGAAGATCACAACGACAACAAACCCTGGCAACATACTGCGTACCTAAATAATTTTTTAACTGTCTCTATCTTTGAGAAAGGCTCTCGTACACAGTCACTGGCTGGTGACAAAGATTCGTCAGCTCAGTCCACAGAAATTGGAAGTGTCTTTACTCTTTCAGAAGTATTTTAGCCATTCCAAATGAGTAAAATGTTGGAGTACAATGACGTTCCAACGATGATCACTTTGTACTTTTACCACAAAACATTTGGTCTTCGTAGCTGCAATGAGACAGTGTGGCACACATTAGTTGGCGTGAATAAGATATTTAAACAAATTTTCTCAGACACTTTCCTCCTCCTTACCATTGCACTGACACCCATAAAGAGGTGGTACTATTTCCTGATAACCTTACTTCACCGGTCTAATCAAAAGCGAAACAGCTGACTTATAGACATCATTTTTCAAAGTAACTGACGTTCAGAACAGACAACTCGCTACAGCGACCAACAAAAGTGTAAATTAATCCGCTGACTCACCTCAAGAGGAGGAACGTACGCCCTCGAAACGCGTCATGTGAGGAAATAAAAGTGACTGACGCAGATTATAGTTTTCCTTTAAAAACATTGGAAACAATGTTAACGAAATGTTTCATAAGATAAACTGATATAGGTTGTTCTGTAACGAATGCAGATGATAATGTGAGGGTTCTTGCCAACTGTGAGATATGAATTTTGATGAGGATTGGGATACGATTAATGAGATGTAGAGTGAAGCACTTGTATTTGTTTGGGAAAATTTTGAAAATAGATGTTGGTTTGAGCCTGTGGATGGGAGTTATGATTAAATAGATTCGAGGGCTGGAATCTTCACTGGATGGGAAGTATGAGGGAAGGATCTAAGTGATATTATATGTTCTATAAAGTGTTGAAAAACCACAGGGCACATGGGTTGAGGAGAGGGGTGACTGTTCACAAGACGTTGGGGCTGGAAGAGTAGGATGTGGGGGAGGTATTTTAAACTGTGGAGAATAAGTCGTTGAAGACGAAGTGTGCCTGGCAGAGGAAGTATGTGACTGTTGCATACAAATGGAAGATAGATGGGCACTTGGAGGAAGTTGCTGAAGACTGTGAGAACACTGGAAGCGATGGGTGCTTTGCAGGACTATTGTGACGAAGTGGGCTATATCTTCAGCTGTGGGAGATGTTCGTAGAAAGTGTTCTTGTAGACTGGACTGTCGAATGGTCTAAAGAGAAAGCGTGTGCAGTTTTGTCTGGGGGGGGGGGGGGGGGGGGGTTGGGTTTGCACTTGTGGAAATACGTGAGATGGGATTCATTACAGGTATCGTGTGTGGGAGGGGGTAGCAGTTGAGGCACTCTCTATCAAAACGGTGTGACTTGCAATGACTGGTAGGTTTTTTTTTCATGTGTGTCTTTAGTGCTCGTTTTATTGGAGGCTGCAGAGGTATTGTATGAACTCCCTCGACCATAATAGTAAGGGGAGTAGGTGTTGGTGAGTGGCGCTGGAGGGGTGGTTGTCTAGGATAAGGAGGAGGCAAGGGAATGAGATTATCAGGGTCTCCAAATGTGAGGAGCTGGCGGAATAGTTGTATATGGAGGATGGGGTCTGATGATTTTATACTGACTGAATCATTTCACAGGATGATTTGAAGACTTTGGAAGTTAGATCTTTATTTTTAGGCGTTCGTGAATTAAGGTTTTGGGATTTAAGAACTTTGGTCAGTTTAAGAGAGTAGGTAAACGTGTTTGGTGGTGGAGGTTGACTGAGAAGAATGGGCAAGTGTGTTGGATGAGATAGATTAGGTTGAACTGGGGAGACTGGGTCTTGTGCCCGTATATTGGTTGCTCTATGTGTTGGCTTGCATTTCCTTTGCAGACTGGATGGGAGTGTCGTATGTGACAAATCATTAGTTTGTTCATGAACATATGTTACCAGAAACCTGCAGTGATGGCTATATCCTAGCGATATTGGCGTATGATACTGTGAAACTTGGTTTCGCTTGATTGTTTGGTATCTTACTGGTAGCTGAATGGAACTGTCTTACTTTTACTTGCTTATTGAGAACGGACACTATTTTTACCACTGCATAAGGACTATAATTTATTATATGCATTAACTCCCCTTCTTATAGCTCTGAAACACAGCCCTGAAATGAATCACGAATCAATAATATTTTACACAACGGAATCTATGTGCGCCTGTCTAATATTTCATGCAGCGCTAAACTTTCTCCATACCCTGAAAGAGAAAACATATATGTTCTGTTACAAAAAGGCGAAATCGTGGTCATTGAAAATTTTACACTGAATATTACGGAATAATTGTGACTGTGTGATATCTGTAACAACAGCTACAAGTTATACTGCACTTAGACGAACATAAACACAATAGGGGCTCCAGTGACAATGTAAGCATACACGTGGCCGAATACTAAACGCACACAGTGTGTGACTACGTATTACAGAAATTGCAAGCCTCATGAACTCTTACAATGATTACAACTATAAAAAGACACTGAAAAGCACATCGAGTATGAGTGTAAGGGAATGTAAAGAGCAAAGAGCGCATGCAAGAACGCCTATGTCTGCCAGAACAAGTGTTGAACTACTGATTTATCGTTAAGCACACTAATATTTACGAAAACCAATAAAATAAGTAGTAAGTCCAGAGCGAGGCTTCAATTTCAACAGATAAAGGGAGCAATGATAATTATCCAAAAACTTTCACAAAATATGTAGAAGAGTAATAAAAAACTAGTTATCTAAAGCTTGAAGAACAGTTCATCAGGAGTAGGTCCTCTCCGCAGTTATTTAAAACGTGTCTATTTATCCCTGTTTTTACATGCTACCAGAAGTTATCGTTTCACTCTCTGCCCAACCTGACAAGGACGTGTGTGTTCTGGTAGCTAAGGAGTTTACTACTTCAGGAATATCGAAGTAGCGTTGTATCTTTGGTTCAGCAAGTATTTCGTCTGCTGAATGCTGAAGGAGTACTAGAAAGTTAGTGTGATTAACGTTTGCTGTTGTAAACACCATCAAAAAAGCCAACTTTCAACTGGTGATGGTAGTGTTGATGCTGTCGTGGTAATGACGACGGTGCTATCGCTGGAGCTGGTGGTGGGGCTGGTGTTAGTGCTGTATAGTGTGCTGCCGCGGTTGGTATACTTGTGATAGTGGTGGAAGTGGTACTGCACTACAGTAACTGGTGCAGGTATTATACACTGACTAGGCGAAACATTATGACCACTTTCTTTCTTTCGCTTGCGCCTTTGACCCGCAGTGTTCGCAGGGTCGGCGTGGTTACAACGGAGTTGGCAAGGTTAATTGAAAGGGGTGGCCAGCTGCCCTTCCTGCCGCCACCCCATACCCCCTAGGATGGAATCAGTGTACCCCAGCTGTCTGCGTCGAGTGTAAACCATGAAATAGTGCGGAAGTATTACAAATGTCTGTGTGTCGTGTAACTGAGGCGGGATGTGGGGACCAGCCCGTTATTCACCTAGCGGGATGTGGAAAACCGCCTAAAAACCACATCCAGGCTGGCAGACACACCGGCCCACGTTGTTAATCCGCCAGGTGGATTCGATCCAGGGCTGGCGCGCCTACCCGAGTCCAGGAAGCAGCGCATTAGCGCTCTCAGCTAATCTGGCGAGTTTCGAAACATAATGACCACGACCTACTGTTAATACGAGGGTTGTCCAGAAAGTAAGTTCCAATCGGTCGCGAAATGGACACCACAGTGAAAACCCGATAAAGCTTTGCACAGATGTGTTGGGCAGTGTCTCTAGTATGACCGTCGATCGATTCAAGACGCTCTTTTCACTTGTGAGCGCACTGTGTGCGAGTAAAGGTGCCTACATCAACGATGTCCCCCGCCAAGTAGGAGGGCCCGCTGAGAGGCTTCGCCTTAATGAATGCAGCCCACCTAACACAACTGCCATGCACTTCCTTCATCATGGCAATTCTCAGCCGCACTCTGCAGGGGCAGTGAAGACGCTCCTGCAGCCTTTTCGATGGGAAGTGTTCGATCACTCACAGCACAGCCATAATTGGATCATCCTGAGTATCATCTCTGTTCACATGAAACGCTGGATACGAAGACAACACTTGGGCGCAGGCTACACGCTAGAGACCAGGGTAGAGAATTATCGGGAAGACAGGTGGCTGCCTTCTATGACGATGGTGTTGGAAATTTGGTATAACGCTCTGACAAATGTCTAAGTCAGAGCTGCGACTATGTAGGGAAGTATCTGGAAAGTGTAGCTAACTCATTCAAATAAAATGTTGCTGATTGTCACTGTGGTTTCCATTTAGCGACCGATCGGAACTTACTTTGTGGACATCCCTCGTATAAACCCGTCCAGGCGATAGCAACGTCACCTGGCGAGGAATGACTGCTAATCAGATACATGAACAGTGCATGTAGTGTCAGTGAGCGTTCTGTCCATTTGAGGAAGGCGAAGGCTCACAATGTATCTGAGTTTGACCGCGGGCAGATTATGACGGCACAGAGGCGCGACACTAGCATTTCTGAAACTACAGGACTGTCCAGGTGTTCGAAGAGTGCTGTCGTGGGTGTCCTCAACACCTTCGGGACACTTCTGGCCACGCCACGATTTTCCAGTAGTCTAGGATCCAACCGATATGGCCACGAGTCCACGTGAGGCGCTGCAGGCGATTTCGGGCTGTTAGCAAAGGCACTCGGTTGTCTGCTTCCATAGGCCATTAACTCTACATTTCGGCGCTCTGTCCTAACAGATACGTCCGTCATACGTCCCACATTGATTTGTGTGATTATTATACGCAGTGTTGCTTGTCTGTTAGCACTGACGACTTTACACAAAACGACGTTAATATCGGTCATTAAGTGGAGGCCGTCGGCCACTGCGTTATCCGTGGTGGGACGCGATGCCTGAAATTTGGTATCCTCGGCGCAGTCTTGACACCGTGGGTCGCGAAATTTTGAAACCCTAACGATTTCCAAAATAGAATGTTGATGCATTAGCTCCATACTTAACAATCACATACAACCGTTCCGCTCGACGAAAGATCCGTACTCAAAGACTGGAAAGTTGCACAGGTCACACCAATATTCAAAAAAGGTAGTAGGAGTAATCCACTAAATTACAGGCCCAAATCGTTAACGTCGATATGCAGCAGGATTCTGGAACATATATTGTGTTCGAACATTATGAATTACCTCGAAGAAAACGGTCTATTGACACACAGTCAACATGGGTTTAGAAAACATCGTTCCTGTGAAACACAACTAGCTCTTTATTCACATGAGGTGTTGAGTGATATTGACAAGGGATTTCAGATCGATTCCGTATTTCTGGATTTCCAGAAGGCTTTTGACACGGTACCACACAAGAGGCTCGTAGTGAAATCGCGTGCTTATGGAATACCGTCTCAGTTATGTGACTGGATTTGCGACTTCCTGTCAGAGAGGTCACAGTTCGTAGTAATTGACGGAAAGTCATCGAGTAAAACAGAAGTGATTTCTGGCGTTCCACTAGGTAGTGTTATATGCCCTTTGCTGCTCCTTATCTATATAGACGATTTGGGAGACAATCTGAGCAGCCGTCTTCGGTTGTTTGCAGATGACGCTGTCGTTTATCGACTAATAAATCAGAAAATCAAAACAAACTGCAAAACGATTTAGAAAAGATATCTGAATGGTGCGAAAAGTGGCAGTTGACCCTAAATAACGAAAAGTGTGAGGTCATCCACATGAGTGCTAAAGGGAACTCGTTAAACTTCGGTTAAACGTTAAATCAGCCTAAACTAAAATTCGTAAATTCAACTAAATACCTAGATATTACAATTACGAACAACTTAAATTGGAACGAACACATAGAAAATCCCGTGAGGAAGTTTAACCAAAGACAGAGTTTTATTGGCAGGACATTTAGAAAACGTAACAGACCTACTAAAAGAGACTGTCTTCACTACGCTGTCCGTCCTCTTTTAGAATACTGCTGCGCGGTGTGGGATCCTTACCAGATAGGACTGACGGAGTACATCGAAAAAGTTCAAAGAAAGGCAGCACGTTTTTTATAATCGTGAAATATGGAAGAGAGTATCACAGAAATGATACAGGATTTGGGCTGGACATCATTAAAAGAAAGGCGGTTTTCGTTGCGACGGAATCTTCTCACGAAATTCCAATCACCAACTTTCTCATACGAATGCGAAAATATTTTGTTGACACCGACTTACACTACTGGCCATTAAAATTGCTTCACCAGGAAGAAGTGCAGATGATAAACGGGTATTCGTAGGAGAAATATATTATTCTGCAACTGATATGTGATTACATTTTCACGCAATTTGGGTGCATAGATCCTGAGAAATCAGTACCCATAACAACCATCTCTGGCCATAATAACGGCCTTGATACGCCTGGTCACTGAGTCAAACAGAGCTTGGATGGCGTGTACAGGTATAGCTGCCCATGCAGCTTCAACACGATACCACAGTTCATCAAGAGTAGTGACTGGCGTATTGTGACGAGCCAGTTGCTCGGCCACCACTGACCAGACGTTTTCAATTGGTGAGAGATCTGGAGAATGTGATGGCCAGGGCAGCATTCGAACATTTTCTGTATCCGGAAAGGCCCGTACTGGGCGTTCAACATGCGGTCGTACATTATCCTGCTGAAATGTAGGGTTTCGAAGGGTTCGAATGACGGGTAGAGCCACGGATCGTAACACATCTGAAATGTAACGTCCACTGTTCAAAGTGCCGCCAATGCGAACAAGAGGTGACCGAGACGTGTAGCCAATGGCACCCCATACCATCACGCAGGGCGATACGCCAGTATGGCAATGACGAATACACGCTTCCAATGTGCGTTCACCGCGATGCCGCGAAACACGGATGCGACCATCATGATGCTGTAAACAGAACCTGGATTGATCCGAAAAATGATGTTTTGCCATTCGTGCACCCAGGTTCATCATTGAGTACACCATCGCAGACGCTCCTGTCTGTGATGCAGCGTCAAGGGTAACCGCAGCCATGGTCTCCGAGCTGATAGATCACGCTGCTGCAAACGTCGTCGAACTGTTCGTGCAGATGGTTGTTGTCTTGCAAACGTCCCCATCTGTTGAATCAGGGATCGAGACGTGGCTGCACGCTCCGTTACAGCCATGCGGATAAAAAGTGTCTCTGAGCACTATGCGACTTAACTTCTGAGGTCATCAGTTGCCTAGAACTTAGAACTAATTAAACCTAACTAACCTAAGGACATCACACATATCAATGCCCGAGGCAGGATTCGAACCTGCGACCGTAGCGGTCGCTCGGCTCCAGACTGTAGCGCCTAGAACAGCACGGTCACAACGGCCGGCCCATGCGAATAAGATGCGTGGCATCTCGAGTGCTAGTGATACAGGGACATTGGGATCCAGCACGGCGTTCCGTATTACCCTCCCGAAACTACCGATTCCATATTCTGCTAACAGTCATTGGATCTCGACCAACGCGAGCAGCAATGTCGCGATACGATAAACCGCAATGGCGATAGGCTACAATCCGATCTTTATCAAAGTCGGAAACGTGATGGTACGCATTTCTCCTCCTTACACGAGGCATCACAACAATGTTTCATCAGGCAACGCCTGTCAACTGCTGTTTGTGTATGAGAAATCGGTTGGAAACTTTCCTCATGTCAGCACGTTGTAGGTGTCGCCACCGGCGCCAACCTTGTGTGAATGCTCTGAAAAGCTAATCATTTGCATATCACAGTATCTTCTTCCTGTCGGTTAAATTTCGCGTCTGTAGCACGTCATGTTCGTGGTGTAGCAGTTTTAATGGCCAGTAGTGTACATAGGGAGGAATGATCACCACGATAAAATAACGGAAATCAGAGCTTGTACGGAAAGATATAGGTGTTCATGCTTTCCGCGCGCTGCACGAGATTGGAATAATAGAGAATTGTGAAGGTGGTTCGGTGAACCCTCTGCCAGGCACTTAAATGTGATTTGCAGAGTATCCATCTAGATATAGAAGTAGAGTAGATGTAGTATGTTCCATGGATCGATCTCCAAGCATAGTACTGCTTTGTAACTCTGTTAATTCCCATCGTATGGCCATAATCACATCTAAACCATTTTTGCACGAATCAAGTGAGTACAAAAGCCATCTCCGCCAATGCACTGGCCCTTTATACCGCGTGTAGGCTATACTACGGCCGTCTGTGTATGTGCATACGCTATTCCACGACTTTTGTCACCTCGGTGTAGTGTATAGCGCTACAAGGGATCTGTTGACAGACGCTTCGCTGCTAAAACGGCTGCTCGGCTAGCAGCGCCCTGTTAACGAGCGGCAGACGTAATGAGCTTTTTCGCAGGCGCGGCTTAATTTGGCGGCGTGGCTCTAAGCTCGCCAGCGGACTGTGTCGCCTGAACGACTCGCAGCAGGGCGGACCCCACAGGCAAAAACCGCGCGCCGGACGCGCTCGTCTGCTTTTCGCGACGCGGTCGCCCCCGGCGAGACATTACGGATAATCCGGAAAGATGCGCCACTTTCTCAGCTCGCTATCAATGAGCAGCCCGCGGTTTTGTGCATCTCAAGAAGCCCCTGGCGGCACTCTGACGGCGTTATTCTCAGTAAACACAAAAAAGTACTATAAATCGCACGATAATCGCTTCGTCTGGTTATCAGTTTTTTATTTTTTTTTGTAATTCTCTTCATACGTTCACTGCGTTCTCTCCTGCGTTCTTCCGACCATCTTTTTCCCGTTCTGATCTCCGTATGTTCTTGTTTAAGTGTGGGTTTCTGTATGATGTTTCTAAACTATTCTCTATTGTTTATGTTGTCTTGTGTGATCCCCAGTTCTTTAATGTCTTCTTCTGCTTCAGTGATCCACTTTGTTTTGTTTTTGCTCTTGTTTACTATCTCAAAGATTTGTCTTGTGACCCTGCTTTTATTCATCCTGCTGATATGTCCTTAAAATTTCATCCTTCTCTTTCTAATATTGTCTGTCATTGTTTCCATGTCTTTGTAAATCTCTCTCGTTGGCCTCTTCATCCAAATTCCTTCCCGAAACATTGGTCCATATATTTTCCTCAGAATTTTTCTATCCTGCTTTTCAATCTCTCTGATCTTAGCATGACAATGAATCACTGTAGTTTCTGTAGATAAAGTGCTTCTGGTAGGACTACTATGTTGTAATGCCTTAGTTTCGCATTGACAGAAACGGATTTCTTATTGTAGTGATTCCAAATGAGCTTATATGCTTTTTGTAATCTGGAGATTCTGTCTTTATTAGCTATTGAGTTCAGTCCTGATGGTTGGATTATCTCTCACAGATAGCAGAAGTGGGCAACTTGTGCCACTTTCCCGTATTGAGTAGTAATGGCGAGATTATCTACAGGTTTGTTTTCCATATACTGTGTTTTCTCCTACGAGATTTTTAGACCAGTTTTCTGTGAGATTTCGTGTATTTTTTCCAATGCAAGTTTGCCTTTCTCTCTATTATTGGTTAGAATGGCAAGATCATACGCAAAAGCCAGACACTTCACCCTAATTCTCTGCTCTTCTTTAATCCCAAGCTGAATTCCTTTTATTTTGTTTTCCCATGTCCTCACAATTTTTCCCAGAACCATGTTAAAAAGAATGGGGGACATTACATCTCACTGGCGAACACCAGTATGGATATGAAATGCTTCTGATGTTTCTCCCATGAATTTAACTTTGGAGGTTGTATCTGTTAATGCCTGTTGAATAACTGACCTTGTTTTCCTGTCAATCCTGAACTCCTCTAAGGTGTGAAATAATGTTTGTCTATCTATTGAAACGTAAGCCTTTTTAAAATCGACGAAAGTTACCACAGTATTTCTACATCTTCTCATTTGAAAAATTATTTGTAAGTCGAATATCTGTTCGATACAAGATCGACCTTTGCGAAACACTGTCTGATACTCCCCTATAACTGGTTCGCTTGTTCCTCTAGTCTGTTCAACAGGGCCTTTGAAAGAATTTTGTATATTACAGGGAGCAGTGAAATTCCCCTGTAATTATTTGGATCGGCTTTTGTACCTTTTTTGTGGAGAGGGTGAATTAGTGCACATTTCCACTCTGCAGTTCAGTTTCCCAAATATTTGATATAATTCTGTGGGTTGCTTGTGTGAGATTGTAATTTAATTTCCATACTTCTGCTATGATTCCGTCTTCCCGTGGAGACTTTTTGTTGTTCAAAGAATTGATTATTTCCTTTACCTCGGGATTGGATGTGAGTTTTTCAAAATCTAGTTGTTCTGTTGGAGGCTCGCAGTTGAGAAGTGGGTGAAAACATTTAGATAAAATTTGATGGTTCTTTTTAGGGTTGGTTTCCAGTGATCCATCGGACCGGCGGAAGCACAGATTAGGTGGTTGATACCCTGATAGGTTTTCTTTGAAAATATTGTAAAAATTTCTGGTGTTGTTCTTGATAAATTCTTGTTCAATTTAATTAAGCCGGCTTTTATCATATCTATGTTTTTCTCTTCGTATTGCCTTAGATGAATTTTTCTGTAGTTTTGTTGCTGCTGAAAGTTTTCCAAGCTTGTATTCTTTCTTCTATTGCTTGATAACATACACTGTTCCATCATCTGTGTTTTCTCTTTCTTAGGGGTTTGCAAGATTTCATAGTGTTTTTCAGTACTTCTGCAAGTTCATTCCAGTTCGTTGCGTTAGATTGCCCAATTTCCAGGAGATTTTCCCTCTTGTTAACTTTGAGGTATTCTGGATCAATTCTAGCTGTTTTGTTCATTGGTGGTTTCTTTCTGTTAGGTTGAAATCTAATCTTTATTTGCAGCAGATGGTGGTCTGACTCAAAATATTCCTTTCTTGTTCGTACGTTGAGTATTTCTTTGGTATTCTTATTAGATACGGCAACATGCTCTATCTGAAATTTACCCAAAATTGAATTTGGTGATTTCCATTTTGTAAGTTTGTTTACAGGTTTAAGGAATTGTGTAGCCATGATTTTAAGATCAAAATTTTCGCAGAAGTTTATCAGTCTCTCGCCGTTTTTATTTGTTCTCTTGTGAGCTGTATGAATTCCCGTTGTTTTCCTGATTTTTTTCTCTTTGCCGAGTTGTCCATTGAAATCTCCTAACATAATTTTCACGTGATGAGTAGGGATTTTATTTGAGGTTTCCTCCAGTAGTTTCCAGAAGTCACCTGTTGCCTGGGGGTCTTTTCTATTGTAATCATTTGTGGGGGCATGTGCATTTATCAGTGTTTATGCCTTGTTTCCAGATTTTTCTGTGATTGTCGAGATTGTTTCTGATGTTGAATGTAAGTTTATTATGGAGTCTATAACTGATTTGTGCACAAAAAAAGCCATGCCAAATTGTTTGGGTCCATTGTTCAGCTGGACTGCAGGTTTTCCTTTAGAGATTCTGAAGTTCCCTGAATCAAAATGATTTTCATCAGTAAATCGTGTTTCTTGAATCACAAGGATTTTTATGTGGAATTTTTCCATAGTATTTGTGAGTTGTTTGAGTTTATCTACTTTGGAGAGTGTGTTTGTAATGAGAGTTCCTATGAAGTTTTTCTGTTTTGGCCTTAGTGATTTTGAGAAGCTCCGACTCCTCTGCGCATGACGTTCCTGGTCCCCCAGAATCTGATGACCAGGAAGATTCAGTCTAGAGAGTCTGATGCCTGGGGTAGTGGATTTCTTCCATTTTGTTCCATCATGCTTACTCGAGTTGAAACTTGTTTTGTGGTGATCTTCTGTGAAGGTCACATGTTTACGACTTGGCCTGCCGGAGTGGCCGTGCGGTTCTTTGCCCTACAGTCTGGAGCCGAGCGACCTCTACGGTCGCAGGTTCGAATCCTGCCTCGGGTACGGATGTGTGTGATGTCCTTAGGTTAGTTAGGTTTAATTAGTTCTAAGTTCTAGGCGACTGATGACCTCAGAAGTTAAGTCGCAGGCCGCGAGGGATTAGCCGAGCGGTCTAAGGCGCTGCAGTCGTGGACTGTGCGGCTGGTCCCGGCGGAGGTTCGAGTCCTCCCTCGGGCATGGGTGTGTGTGTTTGTCCTGAGGATAATTTAGGTTAAGTAGTGTGTAAGCTTAGGGACTAATGACCTTGGCAGTTAAGTCCCATAAGATTTCACACTCATTTGAACATTTTTTTTTAAGTCGCATAGTGCTCGGAGCCATTTGAACCATTTTTTTTTGTTTACGACTTGATTGTTGAGATCAAGAAGAGCATCGAGCAGCCGCACCAACTAGGTGAACAGACGCTGACCACTACCCGCTGGATTCCAGAAGAGACGCTAGTGGATTTGGGCTGCCTCTTCCGCCAGTTCCGCCGTACCGATGATCTTCATCTACGCCTTCACTGCCGTGAGGTCTTCACCGTGTCCCTGGCAAGGGGCCCTCACGAGGTACTATCACCCGGGCCAGGTGAACCAAGGTTTTTTGACGAGGTGTTACTCCTCCCCCTCCTCCTTTTTCAACAGGGCTATATATATATGTGGGGAAATGTTGTTAGTTAAAATCTCGAAAAGTTATTTTTAGATTTTTACACAATTTCCTAACAAACTTTTGGACGGACATAGAAAGTAAATTTTTCTAATATATGTAGATGGATTTGTATCTACACTGCTGTATAAAGACAAGGAGCTCTTTAACATTCCTGTAATGGACTGGCCTGCACAGAGTCCTGTTCTAAATCCTGTAGGACTCCTTCAGGATGTTCTGGAACGCCGACTTCGTGCCAGGCCTCACCGACCGATATCGATACCTCTGCTCAGTGCAGCACTGCGTGAAGAATGGGCTGCCATTCCCCAAGAAATCTTCCAGCACCAGACTGAACTTATGCCTGTGAGAGTGGGAGCTGTCATCAAGGCTAATGATGGGCCAATATCACATCGAATTTCAGCATTACCCATGGAGGGCGCCACGAACTTGTAAGTCATTTTCACATGACATAGTGTAATGTAGTAGTTATTCGGAGATGGAGAGGCTTGTACAGGATAGATCAGCATCAAACCAGTCTTCAGACTGAAGACTACAACAGCAACAACACTGTAAATAGTTATGATGGAATCTAAAATTTTTTAGAACAATGTTCCAGAAAACATCGATCTAAATTTACGAATTTTTAGCAGACACCAGCACGGATGCGACCGCTGCACGCAACGGATCCCTACTACCACCAAGGAATATAGATATGTTGATTATCTGTGTAGTAGATTGAAACTGGTCATCCACGTAACAACTTATCTCAACTACGACGGTGTTTCCACAACAAGTGTGTTGAAATGATCTTTTCCTACCATATCACTGTAAAAATAATGTAGAGATTTACACTCCTCATACATGACACATATGTTTCATCTTTAGGTCGAAATGAATTTGCACTGAGCTGACCTCTGGGGGTCGCACGAGTGGAACGGAAATTTCTATGCAAGACGGGGACAATCAAGCTAAGGTAAGAGACGACAGAGGAACCGTTCGCGACTCAGGTGGAGAAAAAAAAAAGCGCCCTGTGACGACACGTCTGTCCACAGAGGATCACCAGCTCGCCGCGTCGCACAGTGCGGGCCCGCCTGCAGTGAAAGTATGCCCAACTCCGCTGCGAACGGTTTTTCCCGCCATTTCTGCCGCACCGAGTCAAAGAAAACAGCCCTTTACCACGATGACTAATTGCTTTACGCTCGAGGACAGAACTTTGTCCCGGAAAGCACTGGACTCGAAATCTAGTTCTAGGAAAACAGCTGCCAAAAAGACTCGGAAGAACGGACTCAGAAACGGAGACGTCGTTTACGGACTGTAAATCGGGACAATAGAGCTTTGTATGACGAATGACAGGCGTCTAACTCTGCGGGGAAGACACTTCGCTTTCGCTTCCTGGAATTAACGTGGCGACATACTTACCAATCTACTAATTCTACATATAATGACAATAAGCCTTAAAAAAACATCACCGCCAGACACTCAAGAATCACAAGCAATCCATAGATTGTCCTACAGCTTTAAGAGCAAAATTATATAGACGGTAGAGAAATCCAAACAGTTTATTGAGACTGTAAATTAATGATCAGAGTTAAATATTTAGAACGGATTAATCAAGAAGCGTTAAAGCGCTCGCTTCCGGAACACAGGGAGGCGCGCCGGCCGCGGATCGAATCCGAATTTGCCCGACGGATTAATGACGAGGACTGGATGTGCCGAACAACCTGGATGTGGTTTTTAGCCGGTTTCCCACATCCGTCTAGGTGAATACCTGGCTGGTACCCACGTCTCGCCTCATATACACAATACGCAGATATCTAGAAAACGTTCTCACACTTTAACATTAGTGAACACTAGACCCGGTCAGAAGGGGTACACGAATTCGTCCTGGGAGGAAGCGGTGGTCTATAGTGCAGTATTGCACTCCAGCCCCCCCCCCCCCCCCCTCCACCCCCTCCTCGCATCATCTCGTCCGGCTGTGAAATCTTGGTTTTGATGACAAGGCGTTAGTTTGGTGGTGAGCTGACGAAGCAAACGAATGTGAAGACCAAAAACAGTTGTAGTAACAAATCGACTTTTTATTTATTTATTTATTTACATTTTATGGCCTTCATTATACAAAGAATTTTCCAGTTTTCTGTCAGCCCAGTATTTCTTCATTCTCTCGGATCTTATCCTTCTTTCTTCATCGGAAATCACCCTTCCTATTGTCTGTTCGGTGATTCTCGTTTGCAGTCTGGTTTGTTTGTCTGTGAGTTTCCTGGTTTTGTCAGTTTTGCTTTTTAGGTCTTCCAATGTAATCTGTGGCTCATCCACTTAATGTTCTACTTACTATTCCTCAATTTTTCTATTATTCTGCTGATGAACCTGTTCTCTGGTGTTCTTATTAGATGTCCGAAAAATGAAATGCGTTTCTTCCTGATTGTACTCATTACCGGTTCTGTTTGCTTGTAGACTGTTTCACTTGTAGCTACTCTCCAGTGTCCATCTTTCTGGTACGATTTGTGGATGCACGTTCTGACGATTCTTCTCTCTATTTTGAGTATTTTGCCTATTTTTGCAGTGTTAGTCGACTTTTAGCGTAGCGTAATGTTTACGTCCACGTCGTATTTTATCGCACATTGTGATATTTCGTCATAGAAACTAAAACTGCAAGACAGATTCGGAAAACGTGTATTAGATATTGGCCAAGTGTCCGACGAGTATTTTCATTCGTACTATGTACAGATACCACACAGAAACTACGAAGGCGAGGGGGGGGGGGGGGGGGGGGGGGAGGAGGAACGCACGCACCCCGTAGCGACACGAGGGAGCTAGGGAGAGGAAGAGTTATGAAACAGCACCCATTATTTATTTCTTTTTTGCTGAACTTGTGTACAATTCACTGCAGAACTTAGAGACGAGATAGATGAAGCAACACACTACTCGGTGAGAATTAATGAAAGTGCGAGAGGATGTTGACAGAGGTGTCCCAGTCGTACACAGAAAGTTGGATGTGATATCGCGTGAGTCCAGAGTGGCTATAGCGCCAAATGGGGCTGACGTCGCAACATGAAGCCGTAGAGGGAGCGGGAAAACATTATGTAGACGACACTTATGTGATTTCTTACGAGGAAGAATCATCGTGAAACCAGAAGTGGGAACGAAGCGCGTAGAGGAATTGTATACCGTTCGCAGCATTGTTTCACGTGCATGGGGACCGGCACTGTTGCCCGAAGGAGAGGAGACGGTCGATTACCGTTAACTATAGCAGCAGATGACCATTACGTTGTGCAACAGACAAGAGGAACCCACGTCAAACGGCGGGTGCAGTTGAATCAAATTTTCAAGTCTGCAAGGCACGCAGTCCCGCGCTCCACAGTGGCACGGCGACTACATAGGGGCGAAAGTTGCTTTCGTCCTTACGTTTTGCACACCAACGTACTTCTTAACAAACAACTGCGTGCCACACGAACCGGCAAAGCGACGTCGTATTTACGCCCAAGAAGCAGAAGAGGGGGCGGGGGCCGCTCGGGGTGGCCGCGCGGTTTAGGGCGCCATGTCATTGACTGCGCGGCCTCTCCCGCAGGAGGTTCGAGTCCTCCCTCGGGCATGGGTTTGTGTGTTGTTCTTAGTATAAGTTAGTTTAAGGGGAGCCGGAGGTGGTCAAATCCAAAAAATTATGATTTTTTTTTTTTTGCTACCAAAAATTAATTGGAACATTCCTCTTTAATGTAAACTTTGAATTATTGTTCTACTCGCCCTGGAAGTTGAGTTATTACCATTTTCCCCCACACCTGCAGAGGAAATGGGCGGGCGCTGAATGCATCTAACACCCTCTCGTGACTTCCTGGCGAACTGCTTGGGATTTTCTCGGCCTGTTACGCATACAGCGAGTGTGCAAGGGTTGGCTACATTGTTTTCTGTGACAAATGAAGCGCTAAGAGCGCGGAACATCGTCTCTTTGCTGTTTACCGTTTCGAATTAGTTCAGTGTTGCGCTTGTTGTTGGTAGTATTATACTTCTTGTGTAAAGCGTTGTTCTGGTCACGATGCCACGTTTTAGTAACCGTGTATATAAGAAGAGGAAGAACGTAGGTAAAAGAAAATTAACACTAATACCAAGTTGCGATACTACAATTACTGAAACAGTGCGTTCTTCTGCTAAGCAACACATAGCCGGCCATAGCCCTGTGACATCTTCTAGCAAGAAGCTGACTGGTGGAAGTGACAGATTTCGTGAATATGTTAATGACAGTGATGATATTTTTCATGACTTAGCACAGCCAGAATTGTTACACAAATGTCTACACGGAAAGACGCAGAATCCTAATGAGAGCATAAACAATTTGATTTGGAAAGTGATTCCTAAAAGAGTGTTTGTAAGCATAAAAACACTGCACTTTGGCATTTATGATGCAATAGCAACCTACAACCAAGGGAACATTGTGAAGTGTGAAGTTCTGAAGGCATTAGGATTTACAGCTGGGGTGAACACTGTACGAGCACTAAGAAATATTGACAGAGAAAGGATAGGAGGAGCAGAAAGAAGAGAAAGGCATATGAAGTATGATGGAACAACAGGCCAGAAAAGAAGACAGAAGAGGAAGCTTTTGGAGGATGAAGAAGAAGACCCTGATAATCCATCCTATAGTGCAGGGATGTATTTAGAAACTTTGATAGCCATTTCCCATATATTAGAATTTTTCGAATATAAGGAACATTTTCTCAAAATCCACTCAAGCTAGAGAGATGAAATTTTTATACAGCACGCCTAGTGGTCAAACGTACATTGTAACACAGCCATTTGGCAATATGTTCAGTAGTTTCATTTCAGTTTAATTATAAAGCAATTATTTGTAAAAAAATTTGGGTCATTAATTAAAAAAATAATTGGAACGAAACTAGAAAAGATACTCCAAAATCCCTCTGTCATAACTGCAATACTAAACCACTCAATATGTAAAAAAAAAACTCAAATTTTTCTATTTGGTAGTTTATTCATAAATGTTCCTCAAAATTAGTGATTTTAACATGGGCAGCATAGGCACCTCTGGTTCCCCTTAAGGTAGTTTAAATAGTGTGTAAATCTAGGACCGAATACCTCAGCAGTTTGGTCCTTTAGAAATTCACACACATTTGAACATATCTGGGGGGCGGGGGGAGGAGGGAGGTTATAACGGAGTACGCTCCAGTGTTCTCACACGCTACACGCCTAAGTACGAATCTCTGCATAATTCAGCAAGTGAACGGAGACGCCACTTTTATCTCGTAACACTTCTCGCACACTGTCACTGTGACAACGTATATTCGCAATGCAATGTGCATCAAATCATGTCACCCGTCTTCATAGTGATCATGTCTTTGTAAAAAATTAATGTAGTATGCCTGTTTTAAAACGGTTGTGTCATTGGGACATAGCGACTTGTTTCTTGTTGCAACTTTTAAAATTAAATCTCACAGACACAACAATTTTTTCCACAAAGATGGTAGGTCATTGTATTGTCCATAATATCGAAGAAATCCCAGTCTAATCCCGTAGTTATCCTCATCGTCAGTGGGATATTTGTAATATGGATTTAACTCCTTCTTCTTCTTCCTTGGAGAAGATACATGAATTTCATTCCGTTGAGCATCTTGTGATTTGGACACCATTGACTCCTTGAGCTTAAAATACACTGAGGTGACGAAAGTCACGGGAGAGCGATATGCACATACAAGTATATAGATGGCCGTAGCATCGAACACTCAAGGTATAAAAGGGCAACGCCTTGGCAGGGCTGTCATCCGTATTCAGTTGATTCTTGTGAAAAGGTTCCTGACATGATTATGGCCGCACGACGGCAATTAACAGACTTTGAACGCGAAATGGTTGTTGCAGCTAGATGAATGGGACATTCAATTTCGGAAATCGTTATGAAATTCAATATTCCGAGATCCACATTGTCAATAGTGTGCCGAGAATACCACGGTCAACGCAATGGCCCATCGCCTTCACATAACGACCGACAGCAGCGGCGTTTGCGTAGAGTTGTGAGCGCTATCGGACATGCTACACTGCGTAAAATAACAGGAAAAATCAATCTGAGACATACGACGAACGTATCCGTTAGGACAGTGCGGTAAAATGTAGAGTTCACGGGCTATGGTAGCAGACGACCGTCGCGAGTGCCTTTGCTAGCACCACGACACCCCGTGCATCTTCTCTCCTGCGTTCACTGCCATATCCGTTGGACCCTAGACGACTGAAAAACCATAGCCTGTCCAGACGAGTACAAGAGCGCAGACCCCATGAAGCCGTGGACCCAACCTGTCAACAAGACATTGTGCAAGCTGGTGTTGGCTGAAGAATTGTGCTGGCTATGTTTACATGAAATAGACAGTGTCCTCTGGCCCACCTGAACAGATCATGAACTGGAAATGGTTACGTTCGGCTACTTGGAGACGATTTGCAGCCATTCATGGACTTCATGTTCCCAGACAAAGATGGAATATTTATGGATGACAATCCGTCATGTCACGGCGCCGCAATTGTCCATGACTGGTTTGAAGAACATTCTGGACAATGCGTTTGGATGATTGGCCATTTAGATCGCCAGACATGAATCCAATAGAACCTTTATGGGAGATAATCAAGAGGTCGGCTCGTGCGAAAAATCCTGCACCGGCAACGCTTTTGCAAGTATGGACGGCTATACAGGCAGTATTTCTGTCCTAGTCCAAGCCACAGCGAGCTGCTGCAGTACTCCGGGGAAACGGAGGTCCGGTACGGTGTCAGGAGGCATCCCATGAGCTTTGTCACCTCAGCGTATTTTTCTTGTACGTTCCGTCACCTTTCTCTTCAGCATTCACTGTTTCCCCTCGTCATCGCTCCCGCCCGCGAATGTGTTTTCGGTGTTCAGTTCCAGTGCTTGCACTGCGAGGTAACTAGGCGCACTTCTCGGAGCTGGGCCGTGGAATAACCCAGAAAGGTGATCAAGTCAGTTGACGCTACGACGTCACTTACCATTCACTTTGCTGCGTAACACTTTGGTGTCGCGGCCTTGAAAAATAATATCTAGTAGGCTGTTACGTCGTAGTTCACCACTGTTCACAGTTCATGACGTTTTCGCAAGCCGGTACTCTACTCGCCCCAGGAACCTCCAGACATGAATGTAATCTATGGTGCAGCAGCATCTAGGGTCTGGTGAGAACATTGAGTGTACAGGGAAAAGATTCCCAGCAGGCGTCTCTCAATCAAATTAAATTTATAGCCATGGGTAAAAACTTACGAGAAACTGTGTCATTCAAGCCACAGCCAGTTGACGAATGTTTTCTACAAAGAATTGTCCACAAAACAGAATTTGGCGTGGTAGTGTCGATGGCAAGGGACGAGATTTATCTATAATCCTCCCTCAGCTTTCCCACGAAATGCACTTATTGAAAGATTAAATGCGTACTTTACTGGTGGAGAAGCAGTTACACCCCAGTCATTAACAACAGGTGCTGACGCAGGTACACTTTTAAGTCGCTCAATAAATGGGAGCCGGTGGCACCGTGGGTGTTGCCGAACTGGGTGGTATTAAAAGAACCGTTGGCCGTTTTATTCAGCATAAGTTAATGTCCCTGGGTTCAGACCACAGGAGAGTGCGAAACAGGAGGGCTGAAAATGCGTAAGCACTCCTTACTGTCTCGAATCGCGTTCAAACTTCGTCGAACTGTTTTGAACGATCGCTAATGGCTCCATCCAGTATACCAGAGCAAACGTGCTGTCGCACTGCTCTCGTAAGGGGTGCAATCATGTTCGATGAGGTTTTTGGCTCACAATCTTAGAGTAGGGTTCAATCGTCCGGGTGTGTCAGCAGTGTCAAATTCTGCCAAGAATGTGCTCATTGCACTGCGAAGTGTCGTTTTCGACCGCGAAGTGTGTGGGAATCAACGCCCATAAGAAAGGGGTGGTTTCTTTGACGTGTCGCAACATGACGGGGTTGGCAATACACTTACATGAACTCGTTAGTCGAATAGGAAGCGATGTGGGCTATTTGAGTTCTACCCACTCTTTGGCACGCGAGCGGCTTCATGGGAGGGAAGAAGTCGGCGACAGGGTCTAGTTAAGGTTATCGGGTCTCTGTGGTTGGAACGTGACCGCGTCGCATTTTTACCTGAAATTCTCAATCAGCTAGCTTGAAATCAGCGGTTTTTTAATGCTCGCGACATCACATTGGTCTGGCGAAAGCGTCAAGCACAGTACGTCTCCATCTAGGTTTTCAGGCTCGTTAAAATTCTTACCAAGATGACTTATTGTTCTTTTTGTTGACAATCTCTCCATAATTCGGCCATTACAGACGCATTTTGTACCACCCCCCTAAGGCTTTTCTGTGTCGATTTTGAGCGACGGTGTGTCCAAAAATTTTTTCTTGGGCCATTCTGAAGAAAACATCGTGATTTAAACGCTGGGCGTCGCGGTTCTGACCTCAATCGCAGAGGCCTCTAAATAAGGGGTGAAATGTGGGAGTGAGGGAGTCCAATGACCTTCCCGTACTATGACAAGTTCACGGTACCGTGAGGCAGAATTCTGGTGAAATTAGGTGCGAATGTGACATCATGAACCCATTTTACAGCTCACATGAACTACTGAGCTGTGCCCTTCCTTCTCACAGGTGTCGAGACGTTGCTTCTGAGTCGTCAACGAACCCGAGGGTGACGTCGCAGGGTGCCAGGCTTTTGTATCGTGTTACAGGAAGGATGTAGGCACCCTTGAGCCATCTTTCAAACTTATGCGTCGCAACGGGAGACAATTACGACGTTTCGAAAAAAAGATCCTTGAATTGTGTTAAGTAGTGTAGACATTGAGAAGGTCCCATTCCAGGAGAAGATGGTTTTACGACCGTGAAATTTCACTCTTTTCTTCGTCTCCTCTAGTGTAGAATACGGTACTTCCTTCTTTCGACTCATATATAGAGGCAGACATTTACAAAATAGCATGACCGCGTTCTTATCAGTGTAGTACAAATGTCTGTCGAGTAAAATTGACTACTGCTGAGATTTTGTTGTGCAGACGGTATCCGCGCGCCAGTGTTTTGGACGTGCTCCTTCTTTCAGGTCGATTAGGGCTGAACGAAGCAATGATACGGAGAGGACGGAACACGCTGTTTCAGCACGGTTCTGCAAAGCTTCGCACCCACCTTGACCCTATCCCAAGTCTATTTTCTTGCGAAGCACCATGTGTTATTATATTTTATTTCACATCCATAGTGTAGAGGTATTGTAGTTCACCGTACTGCGGTGGACGCTATGTTACCACACGACGGGGGGGACGGCGAAAACGTACCGTTGACCGCCCGACACCCGCCCGACACCGCCGCCTCCACGCGTCGCGCCGGCCGGTGGGCCGACATCGACCGTCCGGCACCCATCACGGCACCCATCGCCGGCCGCCAAAGCGATACGCTGTAGCGCGGCAGAACACAACGCGCCCGGCCGGCGCCGCCTCCCCCGCCGGCACGGAGGCGGCACCCATCGCAGCGCCAGCGGCAAGGGGCCCGCCAACCGATACGCCGCCGTCCGCCGCACCCAATGCAGCGCCATGGGTGCGGCGCGCCCGGCCAGACCGATACGCCCAGAAATGCGACGGACAGAAATAAAAGCAAGGGGGGGCCACACTAGGGCTGAGTCTCAACAGGTCGCAGCGTGGCAACTGCTCTACCGAGTACAACACCCCGCCCGGTACCTAAGTCGTCTACAGACGATTCCGAGTCCCGACATCGAAATATAGACACCCATGGTCGACCGGTAGGGGCAGGGCGGCGCCGGGAACAGATCCCAGACAGCACCGCCCGAGTGCCCCGTCCGGCAAACAGGTTGGGCCCGTACGGCGCGGCGCCACGTGGGTCGACCACGCCTAGTAAAGTCACGTATTGTCGAGCCTTTCGACCCTCGGGACTCCTTAGCGATATCGTTGCCACAATGGCTAGACGGGATTCGGCCTTAGAGGCGTTCAGGCTTAATCCTACGGATGGTAGCTTCGCACCACCGGCCGCTCGGCACGCACCTTGCCACAAGCGCCACTGTACCAAGGAAACTGTACTATTTCTCGTGAACAGCATAACAAGAAAATTCAATAATGATTACTGAAGCTACAGAGTTCCCCGTTGCGGTCGGCAACGTAACGTCAGTAGTTTAGTAGTGTAGCAGACAATCGTTAGCAGAAAATCGTGAGAATTGTGGAAGAAATACAAAGCCTCTACCTAATCTACAGGAGGGTCAAGTGCCCCCTCTCTTATTGCCCACCTTGCAGACATCTATTTGGGTACTTCAATTAATTCTCTTTCTTTGTTGGACAGAAAATCCAATTTACATTACTAGAATAGTATAAGATGAGATATTGAAATCAGTGTTCTTCGGCAGCTACAACCTTTTTACAGTTTTCTGGTAACAAATGGATTCCGCGATAAAAAGAACTGAAGTTCTTTTGAGGTGATCCACTCGTGGACTCGGTTTTCGAGATCGTCAAGAGATGTGTTTTTCAGAACGGCCATAATGTGTGGACCGAAACAAATGGTAATCGCAAGGGGAATATTTCGGGTGGGGTAAGACATACCATCGATGTCCCTTCAAGCTTTTCTTCACGCGACATAAAAGTTTTCTGGGTGTGGTACAGCAGCAGTAGTTCCATACATTACGATGCTGTACGACACCCAGAAAACTTTTATGTCGACTGACTCTGGCCGCGAAGCCAACGCAATTATATTTCCTTTATTCGGTTTGCAACAAGTGGTTTGGCGGTGTCATGAAGTAAAATTACTTTTTCATGTTTCTGAGCATATAGCGAGAGTTTGTCTTTAGCTACGCGATTTAAACTGAGAAACAGTGATTCGGAACGTTCAGGATTCGTCGACTGAGCTCATGGCACACCACATCGACGTGGACGTATTTTATTACACACTTCAAAATCGTTGTCTTAGAATCGTCGAAATCAACCTCTATACTGACGGAGCGTGTTCTCCACAGGCTTCCACTACCAAACGATGACTTAGTGCAGCAGAGTTCGCGATCTGAAAGCAGAATAGTAACACTGGCAACAAGTACTGCTTTGTAGGTACAAAACGCGAAACGTTCAAGGCACTAAATGGATACGTTTTTTCACTCCATTCGAAAATCTCAAACAGATCTGAACGCCTAATGTTTTTACTGTTAAGAGTGGGTGTAGACAAAACTGATCAAAAATGTTGAGATCTTTTGCCACCTGATTGTTCTGTAGCACGTTAGAAATACTGTCTGCAATTTTCAGAGTTTAATTCGTACTACAAATTATCTACTCGTAAAAGCCATCTTATTTCAACCACTTCGCTGTGCCAAGCTCCCTTTTATACACGACTCTGCCCTTATTTGTTGTATTTTATTGTTGCCTGCCATCAGAGAAGACGTGGGGAGTGTAGAAAGCTGTGAGTCCACTTACGATGTGATTAATCTCGATTTATCAAAGAAAGGTACACATGGTGGAACATAAAACCCGAATGAAAGCTTTAATATCTTCATTTAGAGTGATCGCCCAATGACAACATTTTTCTCATCTACTATTGTCAAGATTTCTTCATGTGGTGTTTGTCTAGTGTTCACTACAGGAATCAGGACTCCTATAAGACTAGGATTTGATGCTGGTTGCTACACTGAAAAACTATTGAAGAAGACTGATGATAATGTTGCTAATTCTGAAATGTCAGTGAAGGATACTGCCAAACGCTCACTCCAGAAGGATCAGAGTAGGGCTATTGATATTTATAAAAATATCGGGAATGCGATATATCGATATTTTTAAAAGTATATGGTACTCGGCATACCGATATTTTTAAAAAAAATATCATGATCGGCCACAGGATTGTCGCGAAAGGTATAAAACGAGAAAAATATCGACATAACGGCTTATACAATAGCTGTCAGCCTGCTTATCCACCTTAGGGCAAGACTTGAAAGGAAAACGATGTACGTTCACGCTTGGCGATAACCACTTTGCTAACAATGGTATCCGTTTGTAAGCGGCACAGTAACAGTCGTCCGATTGATCCGACGTTCGGTTTCGTCGCGTAGCGGATTTGTTCGGAGCATTTCATTTCCACATCCCTGCTTTTTTATTTCTGCAAACGCCAGCGACCTGGCAGTTGTAGCGTCAAAATTACGTGGTGAAGTTAAACGTTGCAGTTACTGTTAGTAGCGGCGAGTGCCGAGTACGTCAGCATTTCCCCTCACACGTCTCCGCCCACTGCAGAGCCTAGTCTTGTCATTTAGGTGTTTGTTCATATTTTTTAGCAACTATTTTTGAAGAATGCCGATGTGAAACAATAGCACACTACTTGCATTAAAAACTAATTTTTAACGCAACTGGTGCGCCGTTTCTTCACATTGGAAATCTTGTTATTCCATTTACACCCCCCCCCCCCCCACCCCACCCGCCCAGTGCAATAAGACTTTTTGTTTGTGCCACCTGCACTTGCTTCAAAGAGAAAGACAGAACGTAATGAAAGCTAAAAAGTAGTAAGACTTCTTCTCACAGTGCAAATAAAATTATGTTCTACTACAATTTCAAAAGAATATTTTCAAATATTTACCGACAATTACGAAAAAAATAATACAAAATAAAAATATCGGCACTCGACATTGCCATTTCGATACCGATATATCGGGAAAGTATATCGCTGATATATATCGATATTTTGGAAAAGGTAGCGTTATTACATCAACAGCCCTAGATTAGACTAGAAGAAAAGAAGTATAGGCAGACCAAAAGACCAAATATATGGTTTCGGGCAACATTAAGGTTCTTGTTTCTTTCTGGAATAAACACCAATAAAATCCTTTTCCTGCATTTACTGCCCCTTTCCTTTTTTAGTGTGTACGGAGCATTTTATACTGAACAATTGCAGTTAACAAGGTGGAATTCACTAAAGACTTTGTAAATACTATAACACAACTTCCTGAGGTACAAAATTTTTCAGAGTGCATTACTGTCGAACTTACTTAAATTTTGTGAAATAAAAATTACTTTGTATCATACACACACGTTTAAAAATTTCGAGTGTGCTAAGACTGATGTTAAAAAACTGGTACACAGTTTCGTTTATACAATTACTAAGAGTAAACTACCACATTTTGGAAGTGATAAGTACAGTAACTTTTGAGAAAATGTCCCTCGTGTGATAGAATGTATTCTGAAAGTATTCAGCAACGCCCTGATTAAATTATTTGGCAAGAAAAATTGAAAAACAAAATACAAATTATAACCAATAACATAATGACAACAAGTGCAAAATTTTCTTCAATTATGTCTCAAACAGTAGAATGTTACATTAGCTTATATGTGCCCTTGTATTTTCTCGTACGTCCCCAATTAAATAGGTCTCGTGTCGCTGTCTGTTACGCCGCAACAGTGAGAATAATAATAATTGAATTATTCAAGTTCCCAATATACAGGGTGAAAAGTATTTAAACCGACAAACTCTGGGAGGTTGTAGGGGACATCAAAACAAATATTTTTCCCTAGTATCATTATTTCCTATGAGGAGTATTTAAACCGGTAGAGGAATATTTCTCTGGCGGCAAATTAATTAAACCAAAAAACAATTTTCCATTTTTTATGACCAAGAGACAACACATTAACACAACCCAATTTCAATTACAGTAGATTTTCAAAAATACCTCCATTGACACGAAAACAAAGGTTATACCGTCGGATCATGTTCTGTCTGACACGGGCAAAAACCCGTTCCTGCTGCTGCTACTATCCGGGCAACCAGATCCTCTTCTGATGCAACAGGAGTTGCGTAAACAAGGTTGCACATCTCTCCCCAGACAAAAAAGTCCAGAGGGGACATATCTGGGGATCGAGCAGGCCATGGTATAGGACCACCTTTGCCAATCCACGTTTCTGGGAACCCTCGGTCCAGGAATCGAAGCACACGACGACTGAAATGTGCCGGCACCCATCATGTTGGAACCACATGCGTTGTCTTGTAGAGAGCGGAACGTCTTCCAGCAATTCTGGCAATGCTCTGACAATTGTAATAGTGCCTGCCATTTAATGGCCTAGGTAGCAGATACGGCCCAATTAAACAGTCCCCAACAACACTGACCCACACATTAACGAAGAACCGCACTTGATGAGCGCTAGTAACTGTGGCATGGGGGTTATTCTCACTCCAAACATGCGAATTGTGCATGCTGAAGACTCCATCACGTCCGAACGTTGCTTCATCGGTAAACAACACAGAGGATAGAAATGTAGGATGCATTTCACACTGTTCCAGGTACCACTGCGAAAACTGTGCTCTGGGTGGATAATCAACTGGTTCCAGGTTGTGGACACGCCGTAAGTGAAATGGAAGTAACAATTGCTCTCAAAGGACTGTTCTTACATTCCTCTGATTCGTTGCCATGTTACGTGCAATTGGACGAGTGCTGATTGAAAGATGCCGCTCCACATGCTGCAAGACAGCTTCGTCAAATTGCATCGTTCCTACGGTGCGACGGCGTCCCTGTCCAGGTAATCTGCTAAATGACCCGGTCTCACGCAGACGTTGGTACACAGCAGCAAAGGTCGTATGATGCGGGATACGGCGATTAGGATATTATTGTTGATAAACCCGCTGTGCAGCTCGTCCGTTGTGGTGGGCTACGTAGTACGCACCAACCATATCGGTGTACTCACTCCAGGTGTATCGCTCCATTAGTAAACAGAGACAATGCACTACTACACTGTGGACAGCAGTTCCCTGCAACTGAAGAGCGTAATACGCCCTCTAACAACTGAAGATCGTAATACGCCCTCTAACAACTGAAGATCGTAATACGACCTCTAACAACTGAAGATCGTAATACGCCCTCTAACAACTGAAGATCGTAATACGACCTCTAACAACTGAAGAGCGTAATACGCCCTCTAACAACTGAAGATCGTAATACGACCTCTAACAACTGAAGAGCGTAATACGGGCTCCACCGGTTTAAATAATCCTCATAGGAAAAAATGACATTAGGGAAAAATATTTGTTTTGATGTCCCCTAAACCTCCCAGAGTTTGTCGGTTTAAATACTTTTCACCCTGTATGCAGAATAATTTTTCTTCTGAAGACAAAAGCGTTATAGATAGATGTTGCTATATTTCGATTTTACCAGAGCTCGTCCCGCAGGTGTTGACGTCGGGCAGTGTTTCGCACCAGCGGGGACACAGCAGCAGCGGCGGCGCGTGACGCATTGTGTGTGCGCGACAATGCGACGCTTCCGGCGCAGAGGCCGCACCACGCCCTGCCTGCCTTCCGCGGCGCTAACTGCGTCATCACTCCACTCACCACTCTCCCCCCCCCCCCCCCCCCCCCCAATTTACTTTTAGGGCGTGAAGGCGAGTATCTCCGTAACTGATGGAGACAGGGGAACAATACATAATTGCCCTACGTTTCACGCTTTATCGTATCGCAGGCATCACTACCATAATTCCTTGTTCATTTCTGTAGCAGCAAGCAATCGCGGAGGCTCTGCGTTGGTGCAGTACACTGAGGTGACAAAAAGATAATGGACAGTGATATGCACATATACAGATGGCGGTAGTATCGCGTACACAGGGTATAAAAGGGCAGTACATTGGCGGAGCTGTCATTTGTACTCAGCGAACTCTTATGAAAAGATGTCCGACGTGATAAGGCCGCATGATAGGAATTAACAGACTTTGAACCCGGAGTGGCAGTTGGAGCGAAACGCATGGTACATTCGATTGCCGAAATCGTTAGGGAATTCGATATTCCGAGACGCACAGTGTCAAGAGTGTGCGGAGAATACCAAATTTCAGGCATTCTCTCTCACCACGGACAACGGAGTGACCGGCAGCCTTCACTTAACGACCGAGAGCAGAGGTGTTTGCGAAGAATTGTCAATGCTGACAGAGAAAACAGCACCGTATCACGTGCAGCGCCTCCCTTGGAATCGTGACTGTATCTGCAAAATAGTGCCCTGATCAGATGAGTTTCGATTTCAGTTGGTAAGAGCTGTTAGTACTGTTCGATGGTGGCGCAGAGCCCCACGAAGCCATGGATCCAAGTTGTCAACAAAGTACTGGGCAAGATGGTGGTGACTCCATAATGGTAGTTTGTGGCTAAAATGGTTCAAATGGCTCTGAGCACTATGGGACTTAACTTCTGAGGTCATCAGTCCCCTGGAACTTAGAACTACTTAAACCTAACTAACCTAAGTACATCACACACATCCATGCCTGAGGCAGGATTCGAACCTGCGACCGTAGCGATCGTGCGGTTCCATACTGTAGCGCATAGAACCGATTGTCCACTCCCGCCGGAGGTGGTCTGTGTTCGCATGGAATAAACTGGGTCCTGGTTATGTTCGGCTACTTGGCGACTATTTTCACCCATTCATGAATCTCTGCTGTTTTGTAGACGGCAATGCGCCATTTCACCGTGCCAATATTGTGTGCGACTGGCCTGAAGAACATGCTGGATAGTTCGAGGGAATCATTTGACTACCCAGATCGCACAACATGAATCCTATCGAACATTTATGAGACATAACCGAGAGATCAGTTCGTGTACAAAATCCTGCACCGGCAACACTTTCGCAGTTACGCATAGCTAAAGAGGCAGCATGCCTCAATACTTTTGACTTTTGTCACCTCAGTGTATGGGCAGCTTGCCCGCAGATGTCCGTAATGCTACTGCTCGCGTATTTACCATTAAAGCATGGTTCTATCAAAGAATTAAGCTCAACAACCTACATACTGGTGAGGTAGCTTACAAACTTCAAACTAAACATCTCGAACCCAGTATGCAGCAACATACAGTATTATGTAATTTTTTGAGAGTGACAAATGATTAACAAGGCAGGCGATAATAAATTGCTGGTTTTGTTTCATTTTCAACGGATTTCTTTCTAACGACTAACCAAAGCAGAAGTGACAGATTATTTAAGTAGTCACCATGTAAGAGTGGGCGTGGAGGGGCTCCACTTAATATTTAAAAAATGTGAATGTAGGCTTCAATTTAGACGGTACTTTTCCTCTAGCGCTCGGCATTTCCGCTACAGCACCTGCCCTAACCTCTAACACTACTGCACTCCCCATGCGTGACCTGCATACTGCGCAACTACCGGCCACGTTATTCTGCGTGGACTATATGTACAGGGTGGTCCATTGATAGTGACCGGGCCAAATATCTCACGAAATAAGCGTCAAACGAAAATACTACGAAGAACGAAACTCGTCTAGCTTGAAGGGGGAAACCAGATGGCGCTAAGGTTGGCCCGCTAGATGGCGCTGCCATAGGTCAAACGGATATCAACAGCGTTTTCTTAAATAGGAACCCCCATTTTCGTTACATATTCGTGTAGTACGTAAAGAAATATGAATGTTTTAGTTGTACCACTTTTTTCGCTTTGTGATAGATGGCGCTGTAATAGTCACAAACGTATAAGTACGTGATATCACGTAAAATTCCGCCAGTGCGGACGGTATTTGCTTCGTGATACATTACCCGTGTTAAAATGGACCGTTTACCAATTGCGGAAAAGGTTGATATCGTATTGATGTATGGCTACTGTGATCAAAATGCCCAACTGGAGTGTGCTATGTATGCTGCTCGGTATCCTGGATGAAGTCATCCAAGTGTCCGGATCGTTCGCCGGATAGTTACGTTATTTAAGGAAACAGGAAGTGTTCAGCCACATGTGAAACGTCAACCACGACCTGCAATACATGATGATGCCCAAGTAGGTGTTTTAGCTGCTGTCGCGGCTAATCCGCACATCAGTAGCAGATAAATTGCGCGAGAATCGGGAATCTCAAAAACTTTGATGTTGAGAATGCTACATCAACATCGATTGCACCCGTACCATATTTCTGTGCACCGGGAATTGCATGACGACGACTTTGAACGTCGTGTACAGTTCTGCCACTGGGCACAAGAGAAATTACGGGACGATGACAGATTTTTTGCACGCGTTCTATTTAGCGACGCAGCGTTTTCGCCAACAGCGGTAACGTAAAACGGCATAATATGCACTCTTGGGCAACGTAAAATCCACGATGGCTGCGACAAGTGGAACATCAGCGACCTTGGCGGGTTAATGTATGGTGCGGCATTATGGGAGGGAGGATAATTGGCCCCCATTTTATCGATGGCAATCTAAATTGTGCAGTGTATGCTGGTTTCCTACGTAATGTTCTACCGATGTTACTACAAGATGTTTCACTTCATGACAGAATGGCGATGTACTTCCAACATGATGGATGTCCGGCACATAGCTCGCGCGCGGTTGAAATGGTATTGAATAGCATATTCCATGACAGGTGGATTGGTCGTCGAAGCACCGTACCATGGCACGCACGTTACCGGATCTGACATCCCCGGATTTCTTTCTGTGGGGAAAGTTGAAGGATATTTGCTACCGTGATCCACCGACAACGCCTGACAACATACGTCAGCACATTGTCAATGCATGTGCGAACATTACGGAAGGCGAACTACTCGCTGTTGAGAGGAATGTTGTTACACGTATTGCCAAATGCATTGAGGTTGACGGACATCATTTTGAGCATGTATTGCAATAATGTGGTATTTACAGGTAATCACGCTGTAACAGCATGCGTTCTCAGAAATGATAATTTCACAAACGTACATGTATCACATTGCAACAATCAAAATAAAATGTTCAAACCTACCTACGTTCTGTATTTTAATTTAAAAAACCTACCTGTTACCAACTGTTCGTCTAAAATTGTGAGAATTATGTTTGTGACTATTAAAACACCATCTACCACAAACCGAAAAAAGTGGTCCAACTAAAACATTCATATTTCTTTACGTATTACACGAATATGTAATGAAAATGGGGGTTCCTATTTTTAAAAAAACGCAGTTGATATGCGTTTGACCTATGGCAGCGCCATTTAGCGGGCCAACCATATCGCCATCTGGGTTCCTCCTTCAAGCTAGACGAGTTTCGATCTTTCTAGTATTTTCGTTTGACGCTTATATCGTGAGATATTTGGCCCGGTCACGATCAATGGACCATCATATATATATATATATATATATATATATATATATATATATATATAGTCCACGCAGAATAACGTGGCCGGTAGATGCTCAGTCGGCAGGTCACGCATTGAGAGTGCAGTAGTGTAAGAGGTTAGGGCAGGCGCTGTAGCAGAAATGCCGCGCACTGGAGGAAATGTGCCGTCTAAATTGAAGCCTACATTCAGATTCTCTTAAATATTAAGTGGAGCCCCTCCACGCCCACTCTTACATGGTGATAACTTAAAAAAATCCGTCACTTCTGCTTTGGTTAGCGGTTAGAAAGAATTCCGCTGAAAATGCAACAAAACCAACGATTTATTTTCGCCTGTTTTGTTAATCATTTGTAACTTTCAAAGAAGCGTCATGAGCGGCGAATTCTGAAGAAAACCTACATATTTCTCTTGTTGCCATGTTAAAATGTTGCTTGTTTTGCCAAAATACAGAGAAGTTTACACAGTGTCATGTCACTCTCATGGTGTGCAGATGGGGTTGCAAGAGAACTCTGAAAGAATGCTTTATTACATTTACTAAGTGAGGAACTGTGGAAAAGTAAAGTCAGTAGCTTATGAAAAAGCAAATCATCGGTACAAAATGAACTTGTAAGTCTCTCTTGTAATGTTTTAGCATTTATGATTTCATCAGCTATCGACGGCCCTTAAAAATTACATTCGTTCATCGAGAAAACCTGTAGTTAATGGAATAGTACGGTGGATAATGAAGTTTTGCGCCTTAAATCTATGGCAAAATACTCCTTTTTCGCGTGCTGTCATTTGCCAAAATTACATTTCGATATCTCAAACCGATTATGAAATATGAGGAATGTCGCGGATATGTAATTCTGGGCTTATCGCAGGTGGGCAGACGCAAATGAGTGCGCGGCATCAGATCAGTGTTTTCGAGATTGGTGACAGAAACCTATACCCACATTTGAAGGAAATTCAAGATGTTAACTAAGTTTTATATGTAACAACATAGAGTATTACGTAATATTTACCAAATGCAAAAACATAGCGTCCCCTATTTTTCACTGTAGACTATTCGAATTACTGAAATGTAAATGTCACAATATCTATGACCATTAGCGAAATGATGGGCACATATAATGCTACAAATAATGGAATTTTTATTTTTTATTTTTTACAGAATAGTTTCTGTAAAATCGTTTGAGAAAAATTGCAGGGCGTGTGCCTGGACTCCGTCATCGCCGACTGGCTGGAAAGCGGCAACCACTGTCGGTTTTCCCTTTCACACAAACGAATGAACTCGCCCATATCTCTGGACGAAAATTGGACTCTGCGTAACGGCCACCGTATGCTGCGCGGACTCTAACTTGCATTGCGTGTTTGCTGCAAAGTCATACGATGGCGCACTTTCCTACAGATTCGCGCAAACTGTCGGAAAAACTAAAATTAAAGATGGATTTCAGACAAAAATTACAGGATGGCGCACGCAAAACCGGCTCCGCGTACGGACTGCTCACCAGTTACGCAAGTGTTGTTGCCAGCCACGAGCGGATACAACAACAAATAGAAAAACGTATAATAATTAGATAATATAGAAATAACAAATGGCTAAAACAAATATCTGTATTTACTACGTGTGAAAGTTAGATAATAAAGAAATTACGAAAAGCTAATACAAAGATCTGTATCTACTGAACTGATCTTGTCTTTTACGCTTTATTAAATTAGTTGCTGAAAATGACCTCCTCGTGCTTCAATGCACTTTTGAGCGCCCCCTGACATGTTAATATATACTTCGTGCACTTAGCATCAATTCTCAGAAGTCTTCTAACGTTATTGTGTTATTTGCTCACACTTGTCCTTTTCGACTGCCGCACAGATAAAAGTAACAAGGGATTATGCCCGGGGAACGGCGCAGCCACAATCCTTTGCTGACAGTCCTCTCTTCTGTGAAACTTTCATGAATTCGTGAGACTGATACTTAACGAAATCGCAACGCCTTTCATAATGACAATCCAGAATGTAGTCGCAACATTTTCGAAACAACATAAGACAACTGGCGGGAGACAATGAGCAGTCTAGTACTCGGGACCGGTTTTTCATGCGCCACACTATACAATTGACTCTAGGCTGCGCCACAAAGTTGGCAACAACTAGAAATATTTGGAAGCCAGGCTCCACAAGATCAACTCTCCCAGAACTGTTAAAGTTTCAATACTGGTCAGAAGGGGGGGGGGGGAATTTTTCGATTCGCATCAGAGAACACACGTGTAGCCAAAATAAAAGCTCATTTGGTACACGTTTGGACAAGAAAAAGTATGCGGCATGAGATATGCAGGATAATTTAGAAGTGTTGCAAAGAGCACTGAAAGGACAATAATTGAACCTATTGTAGTTGTAACGTCCCCTTAACTGGGCAGAAGGCTATTCTTACAACGCAAATCGTGACCAAAACAGACACCACCCGTATGACAACCGCTGGCAGAGTAATAATAATTACAGGCAAAGATCACGTCTCCGCGATAATGACTGTAACAGAGACAATCAGAGAAACAGACAATATGGGAAACCTCTACGTTATTTTATTTTCAAACAGCTGAGCAAAACTGAACGTACTCAGACATTTCTCTCTTTACTTATTCTGATCAACACTAAACTGACACACAATATTTTTAGCTCAACGCAATCTGACTTTCAATAATCCCTATAAAAGAATGGCCCTGACTAATAATAAGCTATACCTTTCATGAATCACTTACCTCACAAAAATCTTCGTTACTCGAACTACTGCAATACAGCGAGCGCCAATACTGCCAGCTAAATAAAAGGTTCTAATTGCTGAAGGCACTAACTACTGATAGGCATAGGTAGCAAATGGAAGATTTTAATAGAGAACAAACAATGTATTTGCCTTAATAATGTTCAAAAGTCATCTCTCATATATATATATATATATATATATATATATATATATATATATATATATATATATCAGTCCATGATATAGAGTATTACAAAGTTACTCTTCCTGATGGACACACGTCCAGATCGTCTGCTCTCAAAATTCTGCCATCTCTCTCCCGACATCCACCACTGCTGGCGGCTCACCTCCAACTGCGCAACGCTACGTGCTGTTCACATCCAACTGCCCAACACTACAATAGCAAATATTCCAACAATGCAAACCAGCCACAGACTGCACACAGCACAGTCAGTGATTTTCATACAGAGCTCTACGTGGCGTTGCCAACATAAAAACCTACAGCCTACTTACACAGTATATAAAGATGTTTTCAGAAACAGCGACACCCGCCTCAGTTGCTCGACACGGGGCCACGAGCACTGCCCCCCCTGTGGCTCGACGTGTGGGCCGCCTTCTGCTACAAGCACCGCCACAGGGAAGGGAAACAGACAACCCACAGATGCCGAGCCAACTGGGCAGTCTTCTGGATTCGCTACCAACTAAAAAAAATTTAACTAAGTTATTACTGTTTCATTTATTCACATTTAGCTGGATGTTCCTCCTGCAGTACTACAGCAACACTTGGCAGGAATGTAGCCGCTCTACATGATTGCCGGCAGCGGTGGTCATTGACAAGACTGGCCTCCGGACGGCCACGTGGCATTGCCGAGAGGGAAGACCATCGTGTTCGGCTTATGGTTCTGGCGCATCCTACTTCTGCAGCAGCAATTTGACCAGCAGTTGGCACCACAGTGACACAATGAACTCTTACAATTGGTTACCTTGGACAGCTCCGAATCATACACCCTGTAGCGTTCATTCCAGTGATCCTGAACCATCGCCATTTTAGATTGCACTGGTGTCAAGCGAGAGCTCATCCGAGGGCAGGGTGGAGGTTTGTTGTGTTTTCTGGTGAAAGCTCTTTCTGTCCTGGTGCCACTGATAGCCGTGTGTTGGTTAGAAGCAGGGCATTTGAGAGCCTACAACCAACCTGTCTGCATCCTAGACACATGCAGTTATGGTCTGGGGTGCGATTTCGTTTGACAGCAGGGTCACTCTCCTAGTTATCCCAAGCACCCTCACTGCAAATCTGCACGTCAGTCTCGTGATTCGACTTGTTGTACTGCCAGCCAGGAGCAGCATTCCAGGTGGTGTTTTCCAACACGAAAACGCTCTCCCACATAAAGCTGTTGCAACCCAATATGCTCTACAGAGTGTCGAAATGTTACCTTGACCTGCTCGATCACCGTATCTGTCTCCAAAGGAGTACATATGGGACATCACCGGCCTACAACTCCAGCGTCATCCAAAAAGAGCATTAACCTTCCCTGTATTAAGTGACCAAGGGCAACAGGTACGAAACTCCATCCCACAAACTGGTGTCTGGCACCTGTACAACGCAATGCATGCACATTTGCAAGCTTGCATTCAACATTCTGGCGGTTACACCGGCTATCAGTGTATCAGCATTTCATACTCACAATGGCATATCGCGCACTTGCCTGTGATCTTGCAAATGTTAGTCACTTAGATATGTTACCAAGACAAATGTATTCTCGTAATTTCACTACTCTACATTAATTACTTTTTGGTGCTGCGACTTTTTCTGTCAGTGTATTTTCTTTAATCACTGAATATTCTCAGTCTGTCATGCTGATCACTTACGTATCTCAGTACTAGCATACTGTTCATGTTGGTGCAAGTATAGATATAAGTGTAGGATGCCCTTAGACCAACGCTTCTGTACAGGAAATGGACAATAACGTCGAAACATCTAAAAAATAAAACATTACCATACCTAATGCGGTGTAGGAAACCCGTTGGCATTCAAAGCATCTCTCAGTCGTCTCTGAATCGATAAGGAGAGTTTGTGTATGGTTTTGAATGGAATCTTTTCTTCCTGTAAAATATTGACAAGTTCAGGCGACAGTGGTGGAGGTGGATAGCGGTCACGAAACTTCCTCTCGGACGTAGACCACAGAGGCTCAATATTTTTTAGATCCGGTGACAATTCATCCTCGTGATTACAAAACCAGTGGCGGACGATGCGAGCTGCGTGAACAGGGAGCATGCCGTCTTGGAACACACCATCGCCATTGGGGAACAAACATAGCACCATCGTTTGAACCTGATCAGCCAAAACTGTCACAGTACCAGTAGTACCACCTTGCAGAGTACCAACGGGTCTGCTTCAGTACCAGGACATGGTTGCCCAAATCATCACCAAACCCCCGTCATGATTCACCGTTCGGTCAAACACTTGGCCAGACGCTGGAAACAGTGTGCATCGTGATTCACCCGACCAACTGACTCCCTTCCATTGCTGTACAGTCCAGGTTTTATGACTTCAGCGCCGCGTTTTTTGTTACGGGTATTTGTGCGTCATTGAAGGGTGGTTTTGAAATTCCGACTCGCCCTGCAATTCCCTGCTTATGGAGCTCCATTCGTGTCGTTTTAGTGCTGTCACAGTTTGCGAATTCGGCATTCAGTTCTGTAGTGACTTTTACAGCTCTGATCCCCTTCTTTTTTTGTCACAATACTCCTCAATGACTGTCCGTGACGATCACTCAACACACACATCCGTCCACTCTGTGGATCAGCTGACGATATTTCTCTGCTTTCCTTGCAAGCAGTGTAGATCTCTGATACCGTGCCTCTTGAAACAACAATGCTCACCTTGGTTATGAGGATGCACCCTGTGAGTTAGCGAGCATTGAGCTCTCACTTAAATATACAGGGTGTTACAAAAAGGTACGGGCAAACTTTCAGGAACCATTCCTCACACACAAGGAAAGAAAATATGTTATGTGAACATGTGTCCGGAAACCCTTACTTTCCATGTTAGAGCTCATTTTATTACTTCTCTTCAAATCACATTAATCATGGAATGGAACGTACCAGCGTGACTTCAAACACTTTGTTACAGGAAATGTTCAAAATGTCCTCCGTTAGCGAGGATACATGTATCCACCCTCCGTCGCATGGAATCCCTGATGCGCTGATGCAGCCCTGGAGAATGGCGTATTGTATGACAGCCGTCCACAATACGAGCACGAAGAGTCTCTACATTTGGTACCGGGGTTGCGTAGACAAGAGCTTTCAAATGCCCCCATAAATGAAAGTCAAGGGGGTTGAGGTCAGGAGAGCGTGGAGGCCATGGAATTGGTCCGCTTCTACCAATCCATCGCTCACCGAATCTGTTGTTGAGAAGCGTACGAACACTTCGACTTAAATGTGCAGGAGCTCCATCGTGCATGAAACACATGTTGTGTCGTTCCTGTAAAGGCACATGTTCTAGCAGCACAGGTAGAGTATCCCGTATGAAATCATGATAACGTGCTCCATTGAGCGTAGGTGGAAAAACATGGTGCCCAATCAAGACATCACCAACAAGGCCTGCCCAAACGTTCACAGAAAATCTGTGTTAGTGACGTGGCTGCACAATTGCGTGCGGATTCTCGTCAGCCCACACATGTTGATTGTGAAAATTTACAATTTGATCACGAAACTAAAATGAGCTCTAACATGGAAATTAAGCGTCTCCGGACACATGTCCACATAACGTCTTTTCTTTATTTGTGTGTGAGGAATGTTATCTGAAAGTTTGGCCGTACCTTTTTGTAACACCCTGTATGGCCGAAACAGTCAGCCTTCAAGAATTATGAAACGAACCCTGTCGTCCAGGACCGGATGCCACAACGGGGGCAGATACACCACGAGATGGGGAAACTCACAGGTGTCTATTGTCTATTGATGCCTAATCGCTGTAGTGTGTGAGTGGGACAGACGAGAACCTACGTCATAGGGAAACCCGGTAGAAGGATTTTGTGGCTGAGGAGACATAGCAGTGTTAAATACGGTGGAGCAAAGATCGGCTATAAAGGGAAACGTTTATGGAAACTATTTAATTCAATAGTAATGCAGGGAATGAAGCCACAGTAATTTTAATCTGCCATCCTCCATAAATTTTCATGATGATACCAATAAAACTTGAATATTGACCATATCTATAATAGTTTAGAATTTACTGTTAAAATGAAATTAACAAGTTTTGTGACAAAGACCTGAATGCTAAAGTCTGAACGCAATGGTCGGTCTTAACGATCGTTATTTCATATAGAAGAGCATCATTAAAATCACAAACGTTGTAAATATCAACTCTGTAACTTTATTTGTTTAAAAAATATTGTAAATTTAAATTATCAGTATTTTCAGTTAAGCAGCAGATCATCATTTCCTCCACACAAAACTCATTGAACGATGACAGCAGAACACGTTATTGAATCATTAGGTAATAGAATATTTTTTGTAGTGTTTGGTGCATAATAGTTTCTTTCGTTCTTTATTTATTTATCAGAAAGCACATTGGAGCAAGGCTACTGGCTGTGACATTCAAAGTTAAGAAGGAAATTGTATTGGTTTTATGTAATGGATATTAATGTTACTTTATTTAGAACGTGAAAGTGGCCAAGCTTTGATTATTTAAATATGTTAAAATGTAAAATAATGTAGAATAAGCTGTAGCTAATCAGATGGACGGCTTCAAGGAAGGGAACTGCCCTAGTCAGTTGAGCGACGATGTTCGGCACGTGGGGGACGCGGGCGGAGACGGAAAGAGGGAGACTGCTGGTCGAGACACCAAAGGGGACAGTTCGGATGGAGACGCGGAAACGGACAGTTCGGCTGGAGACACCAAAGGGTACAGTTCGAATTGAGACGCGAAAGCGGACAGTCGGTCTTTAGGCAGTGACATAGTCACTGAGCGGTGAGCAGCCGTGCGTAGATAACTTGTATTTCGCGATGAGATTGTGAATGATCGAACTGTGTCAAATGGATATGCGCTCGAGTGTAACTTTCGCTATTAGTTTGCTTTCTGAATAACCATTATTCTAACCAAATCGCAACTGTGTGATCTACATCATTTGTTGTTGTTGTTGTGGTCTTCAGTCCTGAGACTGGTTTGATGCAGCTCTCCATGCTACTCTATCCTGTGCAAGCTTCTTCATCTCCCAGAACCTACTGCAACCTACATCCTTCTGAATCTGCTTAGTGTATTCATCTCTTGGTCTCCCTCTACGATTTTTACCCTCCACGCTGCCCTCCAATGCTAAATTTGTGATCCCTTGATGCCTCAAAACATGTCCTACCAACCGATCCCTTCTTCTAGTCAAGTTGTGCCACAAACTTCTCTTCTCCCCAATCCTATTCAATACTTCCTCATTAGTTACGTGATCTACCCACCTTATCTTCAGCATTCCTCTGTAGCACCACATTTCGAAAGCTTCTATTCTCTTCTTGTCCAAACTGGTTATCGTCCATGTTTCACTTCCATACATGGCTACACTCCATACAAATACTTTCAAAAACGACTTCCTGACACTTAAATCTATACTCGTTGTTAACAAATTTCTCTTCTTCAGAAACGATTTCCTTGCCATTGCCAGTCTACATTTTATATCCTCTCTACTTCGACCATCATAAGTTATTTTACTCCCTAAATAGCAAAACTCCTTTACTACTTTAAGTGTCTCATTTCCTAATCGAATCCCCTCAGCATCACCCGATTTAATTTGACTACATTCCATTATTCTCGTTTTGCTTTTGTTGATGTTCATTTTATATCCTCCTTTCAAGACACTGTCCATTCCGTTCAACTGCTCTTCCAAGTCCTTTGCTGTCTCTGACAGAATTACAATGTCATCAGCGAACCTCAAAGTTTTTATTTGTTCTCCATAGATTTTAATACCTACTCCGAATTTTTCTTTTGTTTCCTTTACTGCTTGCTCAATATACAGATTGAATAACATCGGGGAGAGGCTACAACCCTGTCTCACTCCTTTCCCAACCACTGCTTCCCTTTCATGCCCCTCAACTCTTATAACTGCCATCTGGTTTCTGTACAAATTGTAAATAGCCTTTCGCTCCCTGTATTTTACCCCTGCCACCTTCAGAATTTGAAAGAGAGTATTCCAGTTAACGTTGTCAAAAGCTTTCTCTAAGTCTACAAATGCTAGAAACGTAGGTTTGCCTTTTCTTAATATTTCTTCTAGGATAAGTCGTAAGGTTAGTATTGCCTCACGTGATCCAACATTTTTACGGAATCCAAACTGATCTTCCCCGAGGTCCGCTTCTACCAGTTTTTCCATTCGTCTGTAAAGAATTCGCGTTAGTATTTTGCAGCTGTGACTTATTAAACTGATAGGTCGTAAATTTTCACATCTGTCAACACCTGCTTTCTTTGGGATTGGAATTGTTATATTCTTCTTTAAGTCTGTGGGTATTTCGCCTGTCTCATACATCTTGCTCACCAGATGGTAGAGTTTTGTCGTGACTGGCTCTCCCAAGGCCATCAGTAGTTCTAATGGAATGTTGTCTACTCCCGGCCTTGTTTCGACTCAGGTCTTTCAGTGCTCTGTCAAACTCTTCACGCAGTATCTTATCTCCCATTTCATCTTCATCTACATCCTCTTCCATTTCCATATTATTGTCCTCAAGTACATCGCCCTTGTATAAACCCTCTATATACCCCTTCCACCTTTCTGCCTTCCCTTCTTTGCTTAGAACTGGGTTTCCATCTGAGCTCTTGATATTCATACAAGTGGTTCTCTTCTCTCCAAAGGTCTCTTTAATTTTCCTGTAGGCAGTATCTATCTTACCCCTAGTGAGACAAGCCTCTACATCCTTACATTTGTCCTCTAGCCATCCCTGCTTAGCCATTTTGCACTTCCTGTCAATCTCTTTTTTGAGACGTTTGTATTCCTTTTTGCCTGCTTCATTTACTGCATTTTTGTATTTTCTCCTTTCATCAATTAAATTCAATATTTCTTCTGTTACCCAAGGATTTCTATTAGCCCTCGTCTTTTTACCTACTTGATCGTCTGCTGCCTTCACTACTTCATCCCTCAGAGCTACCCATTCTTCTTCTACTGTAATTCTTTCCCCCATTCCTGCCAATTGTTCCCTTACGCTCTCCCTGAAACTCTGTACAACCTCTGGTTCTTTCAGTTTATCCATGTCCCATCTCCTTATATTCCCACCTTTTTGCAGTTTCTTCAGTCTCAATCTGCAGTTCATAACCAATAGATTGTGGTCAGAATCCACATCTGCCCCTGGAAATGTCTTACAATTTAAAACCTGGTTCCTAAATCTCTGTCTTACCATTATGTAATCTATCTGTTACCTTTTAGTATCTCCAGGATTCTTCCAGGTATACAACCTTCTTTCATGATTCTTGAACCAAGTGTTAGCTATGATTAAGTTATGCTCTGTGCAAAATTCTACAAGGCGGCTTCCTCTTTCATTTCTTCCCCCCAATCCATATTCACCTACTATGTTTCCTTCTCTCCCTTTTCCTACTGACGAATTCCAGTCACCCATGACTATTAAATTTTCGTCTCCCTTCACTACCTGAATAATTTCTTTTATCTCGTCATACATTTCATCAATTTCTTCATCATCTGCAGAGCTAGTTGGCATATAAACTTGTACTACTGTAGTAGGCATGGGCTTTGTGTCTATCTTGGCCACAATAATGCGTTCACTATGCTGTTTGTAGTAGCTAACCCGCACTCCTATTTTTTTATTCATTATTAAACCTACTCCTGCATTACCCCTATTTGATTTTGTATTTATAACCCTGTAATCACCTGACCAAAAGTCTTGTTCCTCCTGCCACCGAACTTCACTAATTCCCACTATATCTAACTTTAACCTACCCATTTCCCTTTTTAAATTTTCTAACCTACCTGCCCGATTGAAGGATCTGACATTCCACGCTCCGATCCGTAGAATGCCAGTTTTCTTTCTCCTGATAACGACGTCCTCTTGAGTAGTCCCCGCCCGGAGATCCGAATGGGGGACTATTGTACCTCCGGAATATTTTACCCAAGAGGACGCCATCATCATTTAATCATACAGTAAAGCTGCATGTCCTCGGGAAAAATTACGGCTGTAGTTTCCCCTTGCTTTCAGCCGTTCGCAGTACCAGCACAGCAAGGCCGTTTTGGTTAATGTTACAAGGCCAGATCAGTCAATCATCCAGACTGTTGCCCCTGCAACTACTGAAAAGGCTGCTGCCCCTCTTCAGGAACCACATGTTTGTCTGGCCTCTCAACAGATACCCCTCCGTTGTGGTTGCACCTACGGTACGGCCACCTGTATCGCTGAGGCACGCAAGCCTCCCCACCAACGGCAAGGTCCATGGTTCATGGGGGGCTACATCGTTTATGGGTCGTTAATTTAGTTCCCGATGTTATTATTACTGTTATTATATGTTATGTTAACTTTGTATTTCGCAATCTTGCCATCAGTCAGACAATTTAACCAAAGGGTCAAAAGTGCCTCATTTAGGGCATGTAATGCGATACGTGCGGTTCTACCCCTAGGCGAGTTTGAGTGAAGACATTTCAACGAAGAGAAACTTCATATGAGCCCGAACATCATTGGGATGTTAGCTTGCAACCCACCACACGAGCACCAATAACTTTCCCACGTTGAAATCCACTTAGCTCCGACATAATGGACTGACAACTACACAGTATAATGCTGTGACCACGACTGACACTTGCAACATACTGAGGACACTGCACAACTGCAGTTCGTGATCAAATACAACAGCACAACCTACAGGCTTGTTAAGTGTTTATGTTCAGGTATGCATTTCTTGTGGTGTTTTTGTCAACCCCCTCACCTGCATATACAAATTTGTGATGTCAGTACTTGTATCAGAATACTCTTATGGTATGTTATGGCTGTTAGCTACTTTTATCTTTTTTGTTATCTATTCTTAGATTTTTCTGTAGACTTGGCCATCAACTAAGTGAAATTATTATTGATTCAGTAGCGTTTCTTTCTTTATTGTTACAGTTCTGATGATGGCAGTGAGCTGAAACTGGTGACTGTGAATTGTGTATAATTTGCGATGAAGACGGACATTTGTGAATAAGTAAAAACGTATCGCAAAATCTCTTTTGCCAGGACACATTCCAGTAGTGTTCGTGTTGCTCTCATTTGTTAACAGCGAAGCCGGTTGATTTTTGCCTCAAGAAAAGCGAAATACTTTTTTAAAGAAAAAAGAAAAGAAAAATAAATTTCGCAGTTCGCGTTACGGCTGAGATCTCTAACCGATTGTGTTGTAAGTAGATTTAAACTTATCATCTCGAAGCCTCAGCAATAGAAAATGGTAAGCAAGTAAGTCGAAAATCATTTGTTTTTGGATAGGTTCCGCTCGGAGCAAACAGAATTTTTTCTTCTATATGCCCAGACATGTTTCACTAAAGTTACATAATCAAGACTGGGTTTGTTATTGTTCTTCTGTTAAATAACAGGGAAATTACTATGATGCGTAAAGGGACAGCCAGAGTTGCAACTAAAATGGAACATTAGTTGGGGCCGTATTCATTAGTACGTACTTAGTTTACTGCTATTTTGAATGATATTTCACTTGGCAAACATTAATTGGCGTGGGAAGGGGTGTAGCCCGAAATCGGTCACCGACTAAATAAACATCCATTTTAGATGCAACTATGGCTGTCTCGTTTTGCATCACAATCTATAAATGATTTGCTGTCCCACTATACCCAGCACGCTCGAGTTATGCATGAAAATTAATCTTCGTTACTAGTACATGTAGAAATTTCAATTTTTAAGAATACATATTTACAAATTTGATAACATTCAATACCTTTTGTATATACCATGTTGCCACATGCTGTGGTTTTTGTGGCTTCCTGTGTTTTTCACTACAGTTACTTATCTTTCAAACTTTGTCATCTGCAACCACGGAAAAGTTAATGTAGGAAGTTATTTACATCGAAAATTTACGACTGGGAAAGTTGTCGTTACGATTGTTTTATTCGATGTTCGAAGGTTGTGTGTTTGTGTCTGAGTATGCCTGCAGTATGTTTCAACTTACTATTTCTGGTTTCTCCATTATCTGCAATGTGAATTTCTGAATTTTAACTTTGACTGTGTCAGTGTTTTCAAGTGTGTGGTGCGTGCGTTTGGACCGGCTTTAAGGGCTGAGAACAGATTTGCGTTGCAGAGAGTGTTGTATTCGTTTGGTATTTATTTTCCTTCCGCTATAGCTTATTGTATTTCGTAGGTTTTCTAATTATTAGCGCCTGTGGAGCGTTGTCGTTGAATCTGAGAATATTTGAGTTTGTGCTAACTGATATTGCTTCTTGTCCATATCCATAGGTGTTTTGCAAATGTAGAATCACAATTGTTACTTTTTAGTAGTATTGTGAATTCTGTGTACTAATACTGAAATTTCTGCTTTTCTGTCCAGTATAAATTGAACTGTTGTCCTGACATGTCAGCTAATAAATACCGTATGTGTTGTGTTGTGCTTTTCTGTGTTGCGATTGTTTGTCCTTAGTTTTATTCGTACCGAGTTATCTGTCCTGTAGGCTGCCAGCTGCTTTGTTGTAGTATAAGTTAGAGGAACTATTTGCTAGTTGTTTCGAGTACTTCTTCTTCATGTGTCTTTGGGTCTGTGTGTTTATGTTGTGTGTGCCTATGTTTGTATATTGATGACTATCCGTTTGTTTTTATGTCATAGATGTATGCTTCATTTTTGTTTTAATTTTGTCATTCAGTTTGCCTACAATGTTTGTGGCGTATCCGCTATTCACATTTATTTGTTTTATTGACTGTGGTTCATTCTTGAAGTTTTCTTCACTAGATAGAGTTTTATTAAGTCCGTGCAGCATGTACTAAGAAACTAATGTACAGCCCTCTCCAACGGAATTCTGTTTATGCCGTTAACGAACTTTCAGACGACTGAAACCTTCTCACCCACACTCCCATCCGCACACACACACACACACACACACACACACACACACAAACACACACACGCACGCACACACACACACACACACACACACACACACACACACACACACACACACACACACAAAGTATCAGATATAACTCTCAGAGCGTAGGACCAAAGAAAGATTCAAAACTTCCAATCTGAACATGTTCAACTGACCACCATCTTACTTTTGACAAGTGACAAATTTAAAAATGTGGTTTTAAACTGTGCAGATGACGAGGAGAGCAGAAAAAGTAAATGGAATCATACTGCATCTACAGAAACACACCATCTTACACATAGAATGAAATAATGCTAACTACAACTTTCACAGACGTAAGTTTTCGACTTAAATATCTTCTACATTAAGTTGTCAATGGCTGCAGATGAAAAACTGTGAAACAAAAACAAACAAATAAAAACAGGGCATGTCGGAATAAGGTTGTTATTATTGTTGTTGTAGTCTTCAGTCCGAAGATTGGTTTGATGCAGCTGTACGTGCTGCTCCATCCTGTGCAAGCCGCTTCATTTCCAAGCAACTATTACAACCTATATCCTTCTGAATCTGCTTGCTGTGTTCATCTCTTGGTCTCCCGCTGCCACCGAGCTTCACTAAACCCAATATATCTAAGATTTAGTTATCCATTTCTCTTTTTAAATTTTCTTACCTACCTGCCCGATTAAGGTATCTGACATTCCACGCTCCGATCCGTAGAACACGAGTTTTGTGTCGCCCGATAACGACATCCTCCTGAGTAGTCCCCGCCCGGAGATCCTAGTGGAATATTTTACCCAAGAGGATGCCATCATCATTTAACCATACAGTAGAACTGCAAGCCCTCGGGAAAAATTACGGCTGTAGTTTCCCCTTGCTTTCAGCCGTTCGCAGTGCCAGCACAGCAAGACCGTTTTGGTTAGTGTTACAAGGCCAGATCAGTCAATCACCCACACTGTTGCCCTTGCAACTACTGAAAAGGCTGCTGCCCCTCTTCAGGAACCACACGTTTGTCTGGCCTCTCAACAGATATCCCTCCGTTCTGGCTGCGGCTACGGTATGGCTGTCTGTATCGCTCAGGCACGCAAGCTTCCCCACCAGTGTCAAGGTCCATGATTCATGGGGGTAGGGGTAATAAGGTATATATAAGAAATCTTGTGTGTGTTAAGTTTGTAAAAAAGTTTTCTTGAAAACTGAAATTACTATATGTACAGAGAGCGAGGAGCAATTTTCCTGTTATTTGATAAAAGAAAACAAAAAACTCAATAATGATGCTATAGCCGGCCGGGGTGGCCGTGCGGTTCTAGGCGCTACAGTGTGGAACCGCGCGACCGCTACGGTCACAGGTTCGAATCCTGCCTCGGGCATGGATGTGTGTCACGTCCTTAGGTTAGTTAGGTTTAAATAGTTCTAAGTTCTAGGGGACTGATGACCCTAGAAGTTAAGTCCCATAGTGCTCAGAGCCAATTGAACCAATGATGCTATAAGTTCAGCGAAACATGTCTGGCTGAAAAGAAGAAAAAGTTGTGTTTGTTCGAGGCCGAACTTATCGAAAAACAAATTTGTTTGTAAGCAAAGAGAGACAGAAGTGCGGAATTCAACCTCAAGATGAAAAACGGTCATCGTTTTTCGAAGGATGTGTAGAGCTGCAGGACAAACATCAGAATTCTGCAGCTGTTTTCGTTTAACGTAATTTAAAAGAAATTAGGTACAGCAAACTATTTATCAGGGCAGAAATAATGTTCATTTCCACCGTTGCTTCTTCCATGAACAGGTTAAACAATATTCCTACCTTCCACTCTTTTAATCTTAGTACTTTTCTCTTCGTCTTCCATTCTCATAGTTCCTTCTGGGCTCTTATACATATTATGTACCACCTGTCTGTCCCTATACAGTTCACCTAATTTTGTGTGAATTTTATTCATCTAACACCATTTTGCTTTCTCGTAGTCGAGAGATCCTATGAAGATTTTATTTTTGTTAAGTCTTAAATGCATTATTAAGCTGAACGTCAAAACTCTCTCCTGGTACCTTTATCTGTCGTAAAGCCAAATTGATCGTCATACAACAGATTCTAAATTTTATGTGCTATTCTTTTCTACAAGATGGTCAGAAACAGCCTGAAAAGCTTGTAAAGGTGTTACAAGGTAGGTTGCGCTGGCAAATAATTCTTAAGAAAAAAATCGATTCGTTCCGCCATTTGCGAGTTAAGTAGCATTGAAGTTAGCTAATCACGCCGTTGAGCGCGGAAATTCAAGCGGTCCGCCAGAGATAATTAGTGTCAATTGTTCGCTCAGCCTTTGGCTCATGTGCGATTCTTATTACCGTTCCATGTCCAGTTTTTATGTCGCTCTTTTGTTCGGTATAAGAAAACCAAAAGGAGCATACATTTGGCGACACCGACTCTTGCGGCTGGTTTGAATTAGCTCGCGCGACGGCGTGATTGGATAACTCCAATTCTAGTTAAATCGGAAACGGCGTAACGTATTGAATTTTTTTCCTAAGAATTATTCCACAGCACAACCTACCCTGCTACACCCTTACAAGCTTTTCACACTGTTTCTGACAACGCTGTATATTGATGTCAGCAACTTAACGGAATGAGTTCACAGATTGGATGATAGTTGACTCATTTATGTGCCTTTAATTTCTCCATGGCTATGTAGATGCATTACTTTTTAATAAAGGTTGCCAGCCTCTCTTTACCCGGAGAGACAAGGTGTAAAGTCACACCTATGACGCAACAGATTACATCTTTGTAGTACTCCTGCGGTAGCACTCAGAAAAATTCCAAGAACCAACGATTAGATTCGGATCAGATACGGCCTACATCCGGTTGTTTACTTGCAACGTTCTTAACAATTTCAGCAAAAATGGATCGGGAAAACAATGGAAAGACGTGAAGGTCATAATGTCACTCTGAACGCAAACAATTGTAACATCTCACCTATTTTCCGTGTCTTATTTTGTGCTTGATTTTCATGTAAGACGGTGCACTTGCTCATAATAATGTCAATAGGTTCGCCGATGGTTATAGAAGTTAAAAAGACGGCTGGTTGGTTGGTTGGTTGGTTGTTTCGGGGAAGGAGACCAGACAGCGAGGTCATCGGTCTCATCGGATTAGGGAAGGACGGGGAAGGAAGTCGGCCGTGCCCTTTGAAAGGAACCATCCCGGCATTTGCCTGGAGCGATTTAGGGAAATCACGGAAAACCTAAATCAGGATGGCCGGACGCGGGATTGAACCGTCGTCCTCCCGAATGCGAGTCCAGTGTCTAACCACTGCGCCACCTCGCTCGGTTAAAAAAGACGGCGTCTGGGGTGATATTTACCTCTATAAGGCTCCTTCAGTCGTCTGTCACGCAAAATGAAGAAACGAGGAGCTCTCGACCATTGTACCTCGCTCTTTTAAACTCCCTAGGCACTGTCATTGTGCTAGCTGTGCTGTTGGCAGCACTTCTGAACTCACTAATGATTCCATCCGGTGATTTCATAGGATTTCTTACAAGCAACTTTCGCTGTCCTCGACGATCCCCGTCCGTCAGTACATGAGGACTGCTTGGTCTCGGTTTACCTGTGGCTGTTCCTTTGCGTTTCCGCTTCACACCACCGACAGTAGACAAGTGCACCTTTATAGGGGTTGAAATGTCCATGACGATTTTGTTACGCGGGTGACATCCAACAACTGGTCGACGTTAAAAGTAACTAAGTTCTGCTGACAGACCGATTCTGATGTTAGTGCTTCTCCACTGACAACACAATACTCGCCAGCTACTTTTACACTGGCCATCTCGTGACATTTAGTGGCCACTTTTGCATTACATAGCGCTGTCCGGATACTTTTGATCAGAAACTGTACTTGTGGATTCCCGCGTCCGGGTTCCCAGGTTCGATTCCCGGCGGGGTCAGGGATTTTCTCTGCCTCGTGATGACTGGGTGTTGTGTGATGTCCTTAGCTTAGTTAGGTTTAAGTAGTTCTAAGTGCTAGGGGACTGATGACCATAGATGTTAAGTCCCATGGTGCTCAGAGCCATTTGAACCGTTTGTACTTGTGGATTACACTTGGTGTGGATTACACGTATCGTGTTACTTACAGCTTTTTGGTGTTGTTACGTTTTTTTCCTTTGTTTTTGTGTCGTGGTAAAGCTTATTTCTTTCGCTGGTGTCGTTACAAGGGAATTTTTTAAGATTTGTTCGCCAAGCACATCGTAGGAACAGCATCTGTAACGACGACAGCGAAATACCGGCCTTGGTACAAATTTTCATTCGTCGTTTCGGTCTGCATACAGGGTGTTACAAAAAGGTACGGCCCAACTTTCAGGAAACATTCCTCGCACAAATAAAGAAAAGATGTTATGTGGACATGTGTCCGGAAACGCTTAATTTCCATGCTAGAGCTCATATTAGTTTCGTCAGTATGTACTGTGCTTCCTCGATTCACCGCCAGTTGGCCCAATTGAAGGAAGGTAATGCTGACTTCGGTGCTTGTGTTGACATGCTACTCATTGCTCTACAGTTCTAGCATCAAGCACATCAGTACGTAGCATCAATAGGTTAGTGTTCATCACGAACGTGGTTTTGCAGTCAGTGCAATGTTTACAAATGCGGAGTAGCAGATTCCCATTTGATGTATGGATTAGTACGGGGCAATAGCCGTGGCGCGGTACGTTTGTATGGAGACAGATTTCCAGAACGAAGGTGTCCCGACAGGAGACGTTAGAAGCAATTGATCGACGTCTTAGGGAGCACGGAACATTCCAGCCTATGACTCGCGACTGGGGAAGACCTAGAACGACGAGGACACCTGCAATGTACGAGGCAATTCTTCGTGCAGTTGACGATAACCCTAATGTCAGCGTCAGAGAAGTTGCTGCTGTACAAGGTAACGTTGACCACGTCACTATATGGAGAATGCTACGGGAGAACCAGTTGTTTCCGTACCATGTACAGCGTGTGCAGGCACTATCAGCAGCTGACTGGCCTCCACGGGTACACTTCTGGGAATGGTTCATCCAACAATGTGTCAATCCTCATTTCAGTGCAAATGTTCTCTTTACGGATGAGGCTTCATTCCAACGTGATCAAATTGTAAGTTTTCACAATCAACATGTGTGGGCTGACGAGAATCCTCACCCAATTGTGCAACCACGTCATCAACACAGATCTTCTGTGAACGTATGGGCAGGCATTATTGGTGATGTCTTGATTGGGCCCCATGTTCTTCCACCTACGCTCAATGGAGCACGTTATAATGATTTCATACGGGATACTCTACCTGTGCTGCTAGAACATGTGCCTTTACAAGTACGACACAACATGTGGTTCATGCACAATGGAGCTCCTGCACATTTCAGTCGAAGTGTCCGTACGCTTCTCAGCAACAGATACGGTGACCGATGGATTGGTAGAGGCGGACCAGTTCCATGGCCTCCACGCTCTCCTGACCTCAACCCTCTTGACTTTCATTTATGGGGGCATTTGAAAGCTCTTGTCTACGCAACCCCGGTACCAAATGTAGAGACACTTCGTGCTCGTATTGTGGACGGCTGTCATACAATACGCCATTCTCCAGGGCTGCATCAGCGCATCAGGAATTCCATGCGACGGAGGGTGGATGCATGTATCCTCGCTAACGGAGGACATTTTGAACATTTCCTGTAGCAAAGCGTTTGAAGTCACGCTGGTACGTTCTGTTGCTGTGTGTTTCCATTCCATGATTAATATGATTTGAAGAGAAGTAATAAAATGAGCTCTAACATGGAAAGTAAGGGTTTCCGGACACATGTCCACATAACATATTTTCTTTCTTTGTATGTGAGGAATATTTCCTGAAAGTTTGGCCGAACCTTTTGGTAACACCCTGTATATGTATGAGTCGCATATGATACTCCTCGTGCGAACTGCAATGTATTCCATTTGTATCTGCAATATATTGCTTTACCAACGCTGATCAACAGCTGCTCCGTTGTGTGAGAGAGAAAGAGGAAAATTTGCCTATTGTGATTACCACATTTGTGGGGAGGGGGAATAAAAATCCTTCCCGATCATGTAATTCAATAAAATATATTTACGGATTTCGTATTAGTTTACGGCGATATGTGCTCAATCCATTTCTTCGTGATACTGATCAACCATGTTGCTAGGGCTACGGATTGGGAGTAACTCAGTCCTTATTATGTTTAATTGTTTCCGTAATTCTTCTTTCTCTTCGAAGGCTTTCCTTCCTTTTAATACTCAGAGCTGCGTAATTTATGTGCTGTTTTTCGACCCTTTCTGAACCATGCTGCAGTCTCGTGGGCCGTGTATGCTTAAGGAAAATGTACTGGGCACTTAACAGCACTCTTATCCCCTTATCACTGCCTTCGTGTTTTAGTGCAAAAAGTAATGATTAGTTCCATACGTAATTTGGACACCGACTATCTCCAGTATCTTTGGTTACCAGAGTAGTCACAGTTGGTGGTAACCACCGATGGTGGATAGAAACTGGTGCCCTTACACTTAGCACAAAATGATGAAACTGAAACATCAACAGTTCTGTATAAATGATGAGTGTAAAACCGAAGAACCAGTATGGTGGCAGAGAAAATTTATTTTATGCGAAACATGCCTTTTCGTCGTCATGTAACAATTACGTTTTGGACGAGGCAAACTTTATTATTTTTTCTACGCATGTCGATATTCATGACTTCATTCTACAAGTAGCGCAAGACTATACACTAACTTTCCGTCAAATCCCTTTCTGCTAAGCACTTCCAAATGCAAACTCGAAGACATTGACCTGTGATGACGGCGAAAAACGTAGTGTGTAAATAAATTGTGACCGACGGAACGAACAGTCCAAATTTGTGTGTCATTTACCTGTCGCATCTCTCACTAAAGAGTTTCTTGTGAATCTGATAATGCTTTTGGTTACTTGATCAATTATATCGACAAGAAGGGCAGATAATACTAAGAACGCATATTAAAAAGTGACAAAAGAATTTTCATCAACAACATAATATAATTACGGTTAGTTCTGTAATCGCGAAAAATGTTTAAATTTTATGTCCGTTATTTCGAAAATCTGTGAAAGTAGTGATGGGCGCTTGCGGCAGGCTCATGGAAAACCCTGAGCAGCCTTGGCTTGAGTGAAAGGTTTAATCCGAAAGCAACAAGAAGACGTGGAACTGTAATGGAATGCCGTATTTTCCCACCGTCCAACAGCCGCGAGGGGCCACCTTCTCAAGCAGCGCTTTCGGGAGCGTAATTCGTTCGCGCTGTGGGTACGATGACTAACCTTATAAACCAGAGAGAGGCGTTCGAAATAACGGCTCAGTAAATAATTATACATGTCAGTTTATGTGCACCAGAAGCCATCCTTTGCTGCCATCCACCTAACATGAACAAATTTATTCAAATGTAATGTGCACAATCCGTCAGCGAGACGAGTCTGAAAAAAACGCTAAATCTACATGCATTCTAAGACAAAGGCCCAACAAGTGATGCGTTGGGGTGTCATTTCTTTTCATAGCAAGACGCTTTTGGTTTGTTATCTACAGTACCCTTACAGCCCAGCGGTACGTCGACGATATTCTACGAACCGTTTTGTTGCACTTTGTGGCAAGCCATACTGGACTTACATTTCAGCAAGATGATGCCCGCCCACACACGGAGAGAGTTTCTACTGTTTGTCTTCGTGCTTGCCAGACCCTTCTTCGGACAACAAGGTCCCCCGATTTCTCACCAATTGAGAACATTTGGAGCATTATGGGCAGGGCTCTCCAGCCATTTCGGAATTTTGAAGTCAGTCTCGCCTTTGGATAGCATTTGGTACGATATCCTTCAGGAGGACATCCAACAATTCTGCCAATCAGTGCCAAGCCGAATAAATGTTGCGTAAGGGCCAGAGGTGGATCAACGCGTTACTGACTTGCTCAACTTGTGAAGCCCTTTCTCTTGAATAAATCACCCAGTTTTTCTGAAACTGTAATCATTTGTTTATAGGTTTCCGCAAAATTACTGGAACCAGCCGCCTTTAACTGTTTACAGTAGTTTGTGGAAACCTTTGTTCGTCACAGTGGCGTTGTTCCACATCCATAACGGATAAGAGCCTTCCGAAATGCCTTCACAAAAGAAGACGAAATAAATATTCCAGAATTCGAATAGAGAACAGCTGCCAACAAGAGTAACGTAGAAGTAAATATCCTCGGAGTAGTGAAGCAACTTAAATCACTCAATAAATGCAAGACTTCTGCCGCAGACTGTCTACCAATTAGGTTCCTTTCGGAGTATGCTGATGCATTAGCCCGGTACTTAACAAATATATACAAACGAACGCACGACGGAGGATACGTAGCCAAAGATTGGAAAGTTGCACAGGTCACACCAATATTCAAGAAAGGTAGTAGGAGGGATCCACTAAATTACAGACCCATATCGTTAAAGTCGATATGCAGCAGGATTTCAGAACATATATTGCGTTCGAACATTATGAATTATCTCGAAGAAAACGGTCTATTGACACATAGTCAGCATGGGTTTAGGAAACATCGTTCCTGTGAAACACAACAAGCTCTTTATTCACATGAAGTGTTGAGTGCTACTGACAAGGGATTTCAGATCAATTCCATATTTCTGGATTTCCGGAAGGCTTTTGACACTGTACCACACAAGCGGCTCGCAGTGAAATTGCGTGCTTATGGAATATCTTCTCAGTTATGTGACTGGATTTGTGATTTCCTGTCAGAGAGGTCACAGTTCGTACTAATTGACGGAAAGTCATCGAATAAAACAGAAGTGATTTCTGGCGTTCCCAAGGTAGTGTTATAGGTCCTTTGGTGTTCCTTATCTATATAAAAGATTTTGGAGACAATCTGAGCAGCTGTCTTCGGTTGTTTGCAGATGACGCTGCCGTTTACCGACCTATAAAGTCATCAGAAGATAAAAAAACTGCAAAACGATTTAGAAAAGATATCTAAATAGTGCGAAAAGTGGCAGTCGACCCTAAATAACGAAAAGTGTGAGGTCATCCACAGGAGTGCTAAAAGGAACACGATGAATCAAACTAATCTAAAAGCCGTAAATTTAACTAAATACCTACGTATTACAATTACCAACAACTTAAATTGGAAGGAACACATAGAAAATGTTGTGGGGAAGGCTAACCAAAGACTGCGTTTTATTGGCAGGACACTTAGAAAATGTAACAGACATACTAAGGAGACTGCCTACACTACGCTTGTCCGTCACCTTTTAGAATACTGCAGCGCGGTGTGGGATCCTTACCATATAGGACTGACGGAGTACATCGAAAAAGTTCAAAGAAAGGCACCACGTTTTGTATTGTCTCGAAATATGGGAGAGAGTGTCACAGAAATGATACAGGATTTGGGCTGGAAATCATTAAAAGAAAGGCGTTTCTCGTTGCGACGGAATCTTCTCACGAAATTCCAATCACCAACTTTCTCCTCCAATGCGGAAATTTTTTTTTCACACCGACCTACATAGGGCGGAACGATCACCACGATAAAATAAGGGAAATCAGAGCTCGTACGGAAAGATATAGGTGTTCATTCTTTCCCCGCGCTATACGAGATTGGAATAATAGAGAATCGTGTAGGTGGTTTGATAAACCCTCTGCCAGGCACTTGGATGTGATTTGCAGAGTATCCATGTAGATGTAGAAATGTAGATGTACATGAAGTGTTAATCACTTGTTTGTCTGTACGTGTACATCACATCTACCATGATTGGCGTATCATTCGGTAATTCCTTAGTGATGCTTTTTTTTCTTTTTTTTCTTAGAGTGTATATGCTCCGCATGTTGTTATGCCACGCGTGGCAGAGGCTATGTCGTACCAGTATTATCGATTTCTTTTCTATTTCATGCGCTTATTGAATAACGGAATAATGACTGTCTGTATGACCCTGTAAGCGCCCTAACCTCTCTTATTTCATTCTAGTGATGCTTACGCAAGACATAAAATAGTGCTAGCATATTGTGCCCATATTCTACTTTGAGTACAGGACCTCTAAATTTACCAACAGGATTTCGCGAAAACTGCGTCGTATTTCTTCTAAAGATTCCTATTTAAACTCCCCCCGCACTTCTGTCACAGTTTCGTAGGGGCTGTAATGACTTGTTCGATGTCTGTTGTCATGCCTACTCGATAAGGAATAATAACGCTGGAACAAAACTCTTCAGTTGGTCACACTGAGGTGTTGTATGGGACTTCGTTTACAGATACATTGGCCTTGCCAAGAACCTTTAAAGTAAACCTAAATCTCGCGCTACGTAACACTGATTTTACATGATCCTTCCACTTCATATCGCTTCTTTGTGTACATCTGTACGGTGCTCACAACTAATCTTGTAATAAAAATAATTTCGTGTTCTGTCGTTTTGTAATAGGCACTAACTCACATGTCTCCACATTCAAAGAAAGCTGATATTCATTACGCCAGTTGGAAATTTTGTCCAAATCTTTCTGCAATACCTTACGATCATCAAGCTACGATACTCTACTGTTCATAACAGTATGATAAGCGAAGACTTGTATAGTGCTATTGACCCTCTATGATTAATTTTTTGTGTGTATTGAAAACGTTAGTTACATTACGTCTCCTTGCGACACAGTCGATGTTATTTTCGTTTCTGGGATCATTCGTCGTCCATTACTGGGTCCTATTACTCAAATATTTTTCGAACCTTTCACATTTGCAGTAATGCATTAAAATAAATTTCCGGCGAGTAGTCATATAAAGAGCAACGTACACCAACTACGACAAAAACGAGTTTAGAGGGCAGAAAAGAGATGTAAGGTTAGGACCTACTGACCACAGGAGTCGCTTTCTTATGCTTTCCGTACCGTCGGCCGTCCACGGTGGCCGAGCGGTTCTAGGCGCTTCAGTCCGGAACCGCGCGACTGCTACGGTCGCAGGTTTGAATCCTGCCTCGGGCATGGATGTGTGTGAGGTCCTTAGGTTGGTTAGGTTTAAGAAGTTCTAAGTTCTAGGGGGTTCTAGGGGACTGATGACCTCAGATGTTAAGTCCCATAGTGCTCAGAGCCATTTGAACCATTTGAACCGTACCGTCGCCATATGATGCGACAGCCTATTGTAAAGAAAAGAGACGCTTTATTCAGTCTTCTGAACGCACAGGCGGCGGCTAAGATCGGATCGTGTTAGTGTTGACAACTGAAATCAATTTGGCAGAAGGACGTGGAGAACCAGCCTCACATTGTGCCCCACAAAATGGTACTGTCTCTGGCCTTCCACCAACCGCTAAGGCGACCGCGCGACTGTGAAAACCCGTCCATTGGGTAGCACAATGGCTGTTCGTTTCTCATAGCTGCCCTTCGCGTTTCGCCTTGCCCTGCCCCAAAAGTAATAAGTATTGAAACGTATGTGTCACTAAAAGGCCAGTAGTGTCATTTGAAATGGGAAAGATGGATGATAACGCACGTGAAGAAGCGAAAGTGAATATCTCGCCAATGAATTTGGCAATTGCAACAAACGAAGTGTCTGCAGATACCGTAAAACTCTATCGGAGTGTGATAACACATTAACTGAAATTATTCACAAATTTAAACAACAGGCCGAAAAGTGGATTTCGCGCAGTTAAAAATTGCTTTTCTTACCAAATAAATAAAGAAACATTAGAAGCAGCGGCAGGATTGTGAACTTGAGATACACAGGAAATTACATAATGCATAATTTGTTGTTAATATTTACACTTATAAATCCAAAAACAGAGAAAAAACATAGACATTATTGTTTATAAATAAACAATAGCAGATAAAAGAAAACAGATAACAGCATAATATTTCACGGAAAATTACCATTAATTTGATGTATCATATGTGTATAAAAGGTTAAAATTAAGAATTTCAGCGATTTGAAAATTCAGTAGTTATCTGACTGCCAACGGCCTTGCCGCAGTGGTAATACGGTTCCCGTCAGATCATCGAAGTTAAGCGCTGTCGGGCTGGGCTAGCACTTGGATGGGTGACCATCCAAGCGCCGAGTGCTGTTGGCAAGCGGGTTGCACTCAGCCCTTGTGAGGCAAACTGAGGGACTACTTGATTGAGAAGTAGCTGCTCTGGTGTCGGAAATTGACAAACGTCCGGGAGAGCGGTATGCTGACCACATGCCTCTCCATATCCGCATCCAGTGACGCCTGTGGGGTGAGGATGACACGGCGGCTAGTCGGTACCTTTCGGCCTTCACGGCCTGTGCGGGAGGAGTTCAGTTTTTAGTTTTAGTTGCCGCGCGGAATTAGCTGAGCGGTTTCAGGCGCTGCAGTCATGGACTGTGCGGCTGGTCCCGGCGGAGGTTCGAGTCCTCCCTCGGGCATGGGTGTGTCTGTGTTTGCCCTTAGGATAATTTAGGTTAAGTAGTGTGTAAGCTTAGGGACTGATGACCTTAGCAGTTAAGTCCCATAAGATTTCACACACATTTGAACATTTTTTAGTTTTAGTTATCTGACTTCAGTGCTGCTTCAGAGAGGTTTCCTGGGGGAACAGCGGCATTTTCGAGAGGAGACTATATTCGGATACCGTTGGAGGCGTTCACGCTACACGCTATGTTAGTTTGTGTTTCGGTAAAGTTTCATCCGATGGGTGGTGAAATAACCACTTGCTCGCGTGTGTGAATTATTCAGAGTTCCTACTTTTGCTCATGGAATTTTTTCGGCGTCTGATGGACTTGTTATTTTTCAGGTCGCGTGTGATACAAGGCACTCTTAGAAAGTTTCAGTGCGTAGCCACTGTGGTGTTTACAGTTTGAGACACTGTGCGACTTCAATGGTTTTTCTAAAGAAAACTTGCGAAATTAATCGGTTTATTCAGCTGCCTCCAAGATCTTAAGGAACTCGGTCAGGTTCTGAAACAAATTTATTGTGAACTGTGACTTTCGGTTTTTCTATGTTCTTATTGGAAATAAATCGAATACGTGAAAGTTTAAAATATAATTTTGTGAGTGTGTATGTTGTAAGGGAACAGGGGATAATATGGAGCTCTTTCAAGTAGTTCATAATTTAAATTTAAAGCGTAGCAGCAGAGATAATATGCTGGGCAAAATAGACCGGAAAATACTTGTTTTGTGTTCTGATGGGCGTTGTAGTTCCGTTGCATAGTGTTCTGGTTTTCTTTTAATTGCAACGAATTATAAAAGTGTTGTGATAAATGTGTGAAATTATATAATGTATTTAGATTTAAATATTTAAATCTTATAAAAAATTGTAAATGAATTGTGGCCATGTTTAGGGATTATTTTGACTAATGTGGTGTCACGTGACCCGACTCGGGACTGTGGATATGAGCGAGAAAATCGCGTCTTTGGACGTGGTCCGTTGTGGTGGCAAGTTGGGAGCGGAAAAGTGCCGCGAGTGCAAGCATGGACGCCAGTGTATGCGAAGGAAAAACGTGAAAGTGTGTGGGTTTGAGACAAACAGTGTACGAATTGCACCGATTATTATTTGTACAGATCGGATTTGTTTATGAACTTAAAAATGCATGGCCACAAAGTTAAAGTGTTTCTTTTGAATAAATAAGTTTCAATCTGAACGTGTATAGTTCAATTCACTGCTGTTCAAAAGCTAGCCAATATATGTCTCAATAATAGGGGCGCAAATGCAACCGTTTACTACCAACCCCCTCTGCAGATGAGCCACGTGCAAAATAGGTAGTGAACGAGCCCGAGTACAGTTGCAGTGTCATTTTTGCATAGCAAATCCTGCTTGCATTTATGTCAATTACTTTTGTGGAGCATTGGGTACATTGCGACGAATGTGAGTTGGCACCCCATAGACGAAACGTCGCCAAACTTGTAAGTGCAGCCGCGTCTACAGGGGCCCATTGAAGTGTTTGTGCTGTGTAACGTGCGGGTAAATCTTTTCCTGCAATAACACATGGGGGCTCCGAGCTGCCGTAGAAATTGCAAACAGTTATAACTTTGATTTTCGGCGGGTTAATGAGAAGGATTGTATTTTATTTCGTCATCCACACCTCATGCACATTACCATACAACTCCAACGGTCGCAATCTGATCACGCATCCATCAGCCGTTGTACTGTATAGCACATGCGCTGATGTCTTTAGGCATTATTACGTTTGGTTTTGCAGGCTCCTCAACACAGCCAAGAAAATACTCTGCATCGTATGGTGCGGTTCGATTCACAATAACTTCCGAATGCCCGGACAAATGTCCACTCGCTTTTGGATGGGAGAACGTGGAGGTCAGGGACTGGCCCACCTCTTGCTATCCGCCAGTCACATAATCTGGTGAACCTAATAAGTGTCACTTGACCCGGAAACGGCATCTGGAAAATTTCAGAAGAAAGAATTCCATGTGGTGTGCCGGTATGTTCTGTCCTTATTTGTTTCACATGGTTCAAATGGCTCTGAGCACTATGGGACTCAACATCTTAGGTCATAAGTCCCCTAGAACTTAGAACTACTTAAACCTAACTAACCTAAGGACATCACACACACCCATGCCCGAGGCAGGATTCGAACCTGCGACCGTAGCAGTCCCGCGGTTCCGGACTGCAGCGCCAGAACCGCTAGACCACCGCGGCCGGCTGTTTCACATGGTCAGTGTACTATGGTGAGTTGGAGAAAACGTTTCTGCTTCAATAGGAAGTGAGTGTTTTATGAACGAACTTCTGAATTTAAATGAATGACTCAAAGTTAGACTCTAATCTGACTTGAAGTAGATGCGATGTAACTTAACTGAGCTTATTTGTACTGCCATATAGAGCCAAGACGTTGTTACCAAAAACCTCAAAGTTCATATTTTAGACGATTCTGTAATAAACACACGGATAAAACGTTATTCCAAAAATTTCGAAAAGTTCTTGCCCTATTTACTTGAAATTTTTACATGATTCTCTGTCGAATATTCGGATGGACAAAGGTAACGTATTTTGAAATATTATGTACTACGGAAAAGCGAGGGGAGTGCAATAAATATCACAACGCATTTCTTTCTCGGTCAGTCTCGGTTGAAAAAATGCGAAATTTGTTTTAGGATATCGTGGAATATTCACGCTCAAATGTCTACAGGCAGTGAACGAAAGCACGGCGAGTCGCTGGCCGTGGCGTCTGTTATAATAGCAGCAAGGTCGCGTAAACCTGCCCAATCTTCCGCTTGTCGGCCTGCTGTACACAGCTGTGACTGCTGCAATGTTGGAACGTGCCGACGCTCTCATTCAAGGTGATCGATAGATCAAAGTCAAACACCCCGCTGCACAATTGGACGTCTCCGTCGATATTGCTGACACCCTCGTCCACCAGTTGGGGTATTCAATGGCATGTGGCCGCTGGTTTCCTAATCGCGTAATAGAAGACCATAAAGAGAAACGAAGGTTCATCTGTGCGGAACTGCTTACGCGTTACGAACTTTCTGCCGAACATCGCCACGAAACTTCATTGGACTGTTCTTCCTCATTCATCCTACAGCTCTGATCTCGAAACTTCAGACTTTCATCTCCTTGACCCAATGAAGGATGCACTCTGCAGGAATCAGTAAGTGGATGATAGGGAGGTTATTGATGCAGCAAGGCGTGGGCTCCGACACCGACCAGTAGTGTGGTACCATGCAACCATACAGACGCTTCCAATAACTTTGGCGTAATAGGGTTTTGCAGGCAAAATGGCGGCAACTATATGATATATTGATATCCTAAATAAATCCAACTTGTTTTTCAGAAAAAGCGTTGTTGTCCCTCATATATACATATAGGGGTAAAGTTGTTCGCAGGAACCTCGAAAAGTTCATAATAGATTTACTTCAATTTTGTACACAACACTCCAATAAACACACAGACTGACGTAGGCTAAATTTTTAAAATATGTGTAATATGATATAATATATAATGGCAAATGTTGTTAGCAAAATCTCGAAAATTTTTTGACTGTTTTTTTTGACTGTTTTTTCAAATTTTTCCACAATGCTCTAGTAACCATTCTGACAGAAATAGACAACAGAAATAAACAACAGTGTACAGGTATCCTGTTAAAGCTCACTGCGAGAAGGAAAATGTTACTCTTCCTGTGAAAATGTGCTTTTTCGTTTTCTTTCTCTCAGTCAATTTTATCTACGATAGCAAGGCACTCAAACCGTTAGTTGCTTCAAATGGCTCTGAGCACTATGGGACTTAACACTTGAGGTCATCAGTACCCTAGACTTAGAACTACTTAAGTTTAACTAACCTAAGGACATTACACACAACCATGCCCGAGGCAGGATACGAACCTGCGACCGTAACAGCAGTGTGGTTCCGGACTGAAGCGATAAGAACCGCTCGGGCACCGCGGCCGGCCAAACCATTAGTGAAACCTGGTAGTCAAGGGAAGGCAGGATTCGGTTACGATTGTGGACGGGGCCGAAATCAATTACTACTGGTTGCCTTTTACACTTAAACACAATTTATTTTAAACCAGCAATTCAAGACTCAACAATAAATAAAAAATACCACACGATATTAATGAAGTAAACAACTGTGTAAATAATAATGTTTTCAGTGAGTTACAATGTAGCAAATCACCATTAAATACAGATACAGCAGATAATGTTTTAAAAGCAAGCCACTGTGATCTGGGCAGAAGGCCTTACATGCCAAGAATGGCAATAAATTAAGAATTGTTTAAGAACTCGCTGCAATTTAAAACTTACATTTATTGAAATATTAAAGGTAAGTCGCCACAAACACAGCAGAAAGCATTAGTCGCCACGAATGGTAGTAAATAAGGTTTTAAGGCTTAATGCTAAAATACAAATTCCAAATTAGAATTTTAAAGCAAATGACCACACTCACGGCTGAAGGCCTTACACGCCAAGATCGGCAATAATATAAAACATTTCGAAACCTGCTGTAAAACAACAAATACAATAGCAAAGGTTAATTAAGAAAAACAAGCAAATGATCACCAAACAGGTGAAATCTACATCTACATCTACATCTACATGATTACTATGCAATTCACATTTAACTGATTGGCAGAGGGATCATCGAACCACAATCATACTATCTCTCTACCATTCCCCTCCCGAACAGCGCGCGGGAAAAACGAACACCTAAACCTTTCTGTTAGAGCTCTGATTTCTCTTATTTTATTTTGATGATCATTCCTACCTATGTAGGTTGGGCTCAACAAAATATTTTCGCATTCGGAAAAGAAAGTTGGTGACTGAAATTTCGTAAATAGATCTCGCCGCGACGAAAAACGTCTTTGCTTTAATGACTTCCATCCCAACTAGCGTATAATATCTGCCACACTCTCTCCCCTATTACGTGATAATACAAAACGAGCTGCCCTTTTTTTCACCCTTTCGATGTCCTCCGTCAATCCCACCTGGTAAGGATCCCACACCACGCAGCAGTATTCCTTTAGTGGACTTGTTGCATCTTCCATATCCATATGGGAGGAAAAGCTAAGAAATGGCTGGCAGAATTCTTCACTGACATCCTGCTGACTGGTCAACTTCCATCTGAGTTTAAAAAGGTGAAGATAATATCTGTTCTGAAACCTGGCAAACCCAGCAACAGGGTAGAAAACTATCGCCCCATTTCCCTACTCAGCTGCTGCTACAAGCTTTTTGAAAGGCTAGTATATAACAGAATAAGTAGCGCTATCTTAGAGAACGTTCCAGTTGATCAGGCAGGCTTCAGACCAGGGCGTAGCTGCTGCGACCAAGTATTGTCTCTCACATCCTTCATAGAGTCAGGATACCAAATGAAGCAGAAAACATCTGTGGCATTTGTTGATCTAACTGCCGCCTTCGACACTGTGTGGAGGGAAGGCCTTATCTACAAATTTCTCCGCATCATACCCTGCAGAACAATGGCTCGACTGATTAACAGCATGCTAAGTGATCAGAAGTTCCAAGTAATCACTGGAAGCAACATAAGTAAGGAGAGGAAGCTGAACAACGGATTGCCTCAAGGATCAGTTCTCTCACCCTTACTGTTCAACCTATATCTATCTGATCTACCTGACACTTCGTCCAGAAAATACTGCTATGCCGATGACCTGCCACTAGCCGTCAAACACCAGGAAATGAAGACAACAGAAGAGATTTTAGCCAATGACCTGTCTGCATTAGACAATTACTTCAAAATCTGGAGACTCCAACCCAGTGTGAGTAAAACAGAAGTGTGTTGCTTCCATCTAAATAACCAGTTGGCGAACGTAAAACTGGAGGTAAGTTTCAGAGGCAGAATTCTTCATCACAACTGGAACCCAAAATATCTTGGTGTCATCCTGGATCGTACACTATGCTTCAAACAACACCTTCTTAACTTAGCTCAAAAGCTGAGGACTCGAAACATCCTCCATAAGCTATGCGGAACTACCTGGGGATCTTCAGCAACCACCCTGCGAACTTCAGCTCTGGGCTTGGTATACTCAAGTGCTGAGTATTGTGCACCTGTTTGGATGAATAGTCATCATACAAGGCTTTTTGATACCCAGCTGAATACGACAATGCGCATAATATCTGGCACAATCAGATCTACTCCAGTTTATTGGCTTCCACTGTTAACCGGTATAATGCCTCCTGATCTACGCAGATGTACTGCCCTTATGAGAGAATTCCACAAGATCTCCAGGAATTCTAACCTACCCGTGCATAGCGACCTGCCACTTTTAAATCGCAAGAGACTGAAATCACGTCATCCAACTCTGTGCGATGCTGCTGACATGGTTGCTAAGAATTTCAAACCTCTTGAAGAATGGAAAGGTCGGTGGGAAGCAGTGACAGATGTGCACCTGCATAACATCTTCTCAGGTGCTAAACTTCCAAGTGGATTCGACTTACCACGCAAGACGTGGTCTACTCTCAACAGAATCCGTACCAGCCATGGGCGATGCAGGGATGCTCTCTTTAAGTGGAACAAGCTGCCTGATCCAGCTTGTGACTGCGGGGCTCCATACCAGACTGTTCACCACATTATCAGTGAATGCAGGATTCGAGCCTATCACGGCGCCAAAGAGGACTTCCTGCTAGCAACTCCAGATGCAGTGCGCTGGATTGAAGGACTGGATATTCAGTTGTAAAGACAAACTTAATTTTCTTGTGTGTCAATATGTACATATGTATATGTAATTTCATGATATGTCTGTATTAGCCATACGCTAAATAATAAGTTGCATCTTCTAAGTGTCCTGCCAATGAAACGCAACCTTTGGGTCGCCTTCCCCACAATATTATCTATGTGGTCTTTCCAACTGAAGTTGTTCGTAATTTTAACACCCAGGTACTTAGTTGAGTTGACAGCCTTGAGAATTGTACTATTTATCGAGTAATCGAATTCCAACGGATTTCTTTTGGAACTCATGTGGATCACCTCACACTTTTCGTTATTTAGCGTCAACTGCCATCTGCCACACCATAGAGCAGTCTTTTCTAAATCGCTTTGCAACTGATACTGATCTTCGGATGACCTTACTAGACGGTAAATTACAGCATTATCTGCGAACAACCTAAGAGAACTGCTCAGATTATCACCCAGGTCATTTATATAGATCAGGAACAGCAGAGGTCCCAGGACGCTTCCCTGGGGAACACCTGATATCACTTCAGTTTCACTCGATTTGCCGTCTATTACTACGAACTGCGACCTTCCTGACAGGAAATCACGAATCCAGTCGCACAACTGAGACGATACCCTGTAGGCCCGCAGCTCGATTAGAAATAAGATGATGGTAAACTTTGAAACACAATCCTTAACATCCACTGAACGCTACACTGCTAGATTTATTCCAGAAGGCGACCAGAACTATTAACTAGACATATATAACCTTTAATGTAGGCATTACAATGTATTGTAATAAATAATACAATAATAAAACACAAGGACCAGTTCATAAGTTCCTTAAAGGGTACTGAGGCAGATGATACCCGCAGAAGGCTTTGACTGAAGGAGCTTTACACTGAACTACTGGCCATCAGATCTTCTTTTAAAACACTCATGTCTTACAAGAACCAAGGGGCCACAGACGGTACTCCAGGAATCGACCTCTGAGAAGGTCCGGCAACAAACACTTTCGCGAGCGATGAGACAGGCAGCCAAGAGTTGCATTCACTTCACAAGATGATAACTCTGACTTGTGGCAGTCTAGCGAATAACTAATGATAATCTTGCCGAGGCTACCTGACGTCCAATAAACCAAATGCAACAATGGAACAATACGCCAAAGCCGGAACAGGTGGTCTGCACTGCGTCCCAAGAATACCTCGCTGTGATGAGCTGAGGTGTTTCCAGATGGCTTGCCATGAAGGGCAACGAAACGGGGCGTAGAATATTGTCGACGTACCGCTGTTCTGCAAGGGTGCTACGGTTAACACCCGAACGCGTCTTGCTAAGAAACAACGAGACTGCCACGCCAGAAGAACGAAGTGAGCGACCGTTACAAAACATTTTCATCCAAACATCAGTCCAGCTTCCAAAGTGACATCGCCTCTTACTAAGTTTCCTTTTCTTCCACAGCATTTATGAAAAGACTGTGTAACATCAATATAATCTTATCGTGAAATTGTTTTTGTAATGCCATTTATCCTGAAGATGAGGTATTCCCCAGAAAAATGTAGAAAAGTAAATAAATAATACAATAGTTAACTAAGTTTGTGACTGGTAGCCGTAATTTAAAACAACCTTTACACATTTGAGAGAGTCACGGTCGAAAAATAGTCGAAATGACTTCAAATTCAAGAATAATTCAGTTTCAGTATTCCTCTGTAACGAGCCAAGGGAGATCGAGGTGTCGTATATCAAAATACTCGGACAATATCCCTGAACAACCTCAAACATTTTGTTGGTTTTCGTGATCCGCTTAATATACAGCGTGAGTGGCGTAGGATGTGAAATCCCTTTTATATCGTAAATGATTAATTTATTGAAACAAAGTTCTCAGCAGAGGGATGTAAATACGTTTTTTTTAAAATGGAACGATATACTTTTTGATGGCTTCAAACTGGAACTAAGAGGACAGTGACATGACCCACGTTAATGTTGGTGTTGAAACTTTTCACAAGATTACTCGGAATCGGCTGTCGAGGTGTAAACGTCGACAGGTGGGCGCTCTCATGAGAGGCTCCGTCCGCCCTGTATCGAGCTATTCGACTGTTCTCATGTTTCCAGAAAAACTCTTCACTTAAACAGGAGTATTTACACACACTGGAAGTCGTTTTTCTAAAAGCCTTTTGACATGCTAGAGGCCGGCATATAGTTCCATTTGCAAAAACTGTTTCTGACCCTGTAACTATGTCGTATAAGGTTGGGACAAGAGAGAACATATTTTGCCTAGGTAGCGGACGACTATTTTCTTGCAGCATGTAACGTCAGAGCCTAACATAAGAGCCCTACTTACCGGCTTTTACGCCGCCAAAGCCGATTTCGGCAGCCTTTCTTGTCATCTTTACAACATTTCTCACGTACTTTTGTGAAAATCTCCGTGACAACGTTAACGAACGTCTTACAAGTGCACTGGTCTTTTCACAAACTTTCGAATGCCTCTAGCAAAGTACACTCTGAAACAAATAAAAACAATAAAACAGAAAAAAAGGAAGAAAAGACATACCACGATACCACGAGGGAATTATCCGCACGCGATGGAAACTGGTAGATGTGAAGTACATGTTAGACAAATAAATGATTCCAATTTCAGAAAAATTGCATGATTTATTCAAGAGAATCAGTTTCACTAAATTAGCAAGTCAGTAGCTCGTGGCTTCACCTGTGGCCTTTATGCAAGCAGTTATTTGGCATGGTGTTGATTGACAGTGCTGTGGATGTTCTCCTGACGGATGTCGTGCCAAATTCCGTCCAATGGCGAGACTGATGTCAAAATTCCGAAATGGTTGGAAGGCCGTGCCCATAATGCTCTAAACGCTCTCGACTGGGGAGAGATCCGGTGACCTTACTGTCCTAGGTAGAGTCTGGTGAGCACGAAGACAAGCAGTAGAACCTCTCGCCGTGTGTGGGCGGGCATTATCTTGCTGAAATGTAAGTCGAGGATGGCTTGCCATGAAGGGCAACGAAACGGGGCGTAGAATATTGTCGACGTACCGCTGTTCTGCAAGGGTGCTACGGTTAACACCCAAAAGCGTCTTGCTAACAAGGGAACCTCCCCATCGCACCCACCTCAGATTTCGTTATAAGTTGGCACAGTGGATAGGCCTTGAAAAACTGAACACAGATCAATTGAGAAAACAGGAAGAAGTTGTGTAGAACTGTGAAAAAATAAACAAAATATACAAACTGAGTAGTTAAAGGAAGATAAGCAACAATAAAGACGATAGGAACGCAGGAGCGCCGTGGTATCGTGGTAACGTGAGCAGCTGCGGAACGAAAGGTCCTAGATTCAAATATTCCAACAACTGTAAATTTTAATTTTTTTATTTTCAGTTTATGTGACAAACTCTTATGTTTTCATCACTTTTTTGGGAGTGATTATCACATCCACAAGAAAACCTAAATCGGGCAAGGTAGAAGAATCTTTTTACAAGTGTATAAGTTAGGTGGGTCGACAACATATTCCTGTCATGTGACGCACATGCCGTCACCAGTGTCGTATAGAATATATCAGATGTGTTTTCCTGTGGAGGACTCGGTTGACCTATGACCTTACGATCAAATGTTTTCTGTTCCCATTGCAGAGGCACGTCCTTTCGTCTACTAATCGCACGGTTTTGCAGTGCGGTCGCAAAACACAGACACTAAACTTATTACAGTGAACAGAGATGTCAATGAACGAACGGACAGATAATAACTATGCAAAAATAAAGAAAGTAAGATTTTAAGTCGGGGGAAGTCTTGAACCAAGGATCTTTCGTTCAGCAGCTGCTCACGCTACCACGGGGCTTCTAAGCACACTTCGTCCATGATGTTGCTTATGTGGCCCATGGACTACCCAGTTTGTATATTTTGCTTATTTTTTCACAGTTCCACACAACTTCTTCCTGTTTTCTCAATTGATCTGTGTTCAGTTTATTAAGGCCTATCCACTGTGCCAACTTATAACTAAATCTGAGGGGGGTGCGATTGGGAGGTTCCCTTGTAAGAAACGGCACCCCATACCATCACTCTTGGTTGTCGGGCCGTATGGTGGGCGAAAGACAGCCTGTTATCTCACTGCTGTCCAGGACGTCTTCTCCGGTCATTGGGAATTATCACTGGAGATCCACTGCAGTCAATGAGATTACATGCCGAGTGTGTCTGACGCCACTGCAAACTGGCTTGTTGGTGTACAGAGGTCAATGGATACTTAATATTCTCTGTAGATAACTTCTCACTTTGGTCCTTCTTGGTTGTTTGCTGCCGGTAGTTGTTTACGATGTGTGTATTGTCTTTCTACATACGGTCTGTTATAGTTGTTGATTGGCGTAGCCTCGCCTACTGAATGTTGCAGTAAGGTGTTTGAATATTTTATGCCCGGGAGAAACTCAAGGTTCACATGTAATAAACTGTAAACATCTATCGTGCTTTTATAAACCTCTCTGTATTAGTCCACGTGATTCGAACAGATCACTCTGTCTATGGGATTCCAATTTAATAATGTAAAACAAAGGGTCTCATTTGTAAGAAAGCAAACGAATCTACTTCTTACTCACCTTATGTCTTGCCTCCATGGGTCGGCCTGTCTTTTCGTCATTGTTAGCGGCAGTTGGTGGTCGGAAGTCTTTCCTGAGGCCACCATCCCCCCTCCCCCCCCCCCCCCCTCCAAGTACGGAAACTGTGTACTTCATCTCGCTGCGACTAGTATTGTGTAAGTGTGAGAATGTTTACTAAATGTTTTCGAATCGTGTAACTAAATCGGGACACGGGTGCCATTCCGATATTAACCCAGTCGGATGTGGGAAATAGCCGAAAAACCACATCCATGGTGGCCGGCACACCAGTTCTTGTCGCTGACTCGTCGGACGGTTTCGATCAGAAGACAGCGCTCTAACGTGTAAGGGGGTCCACGAATATGTATCAGAGCAAATGAAAGTAAGTTATTTCCCGACGAAGTTAAAAAAAAAAAAAATTGTAGACGAAATTTTCTAATAGTCCAGATCGCAGATGTGTATCATTAAGTGATAAGTCTTAGCTGAATATTCAACTATCTTCGGATCAGTTATCAGTTCGAGTGCAGCATCTGATAGTAAGATTAGATTAAGAAACATTGTCGTCAAAAAATGGTTCAAATGGCTCTGAGCACTATGGGACTTAACATCGGTGGTCATCAGTCCCCTAGAACTTAGAACTACTTAAACCTAACTAACCTAAGGACATCACACATATCCATGCCCGAGGCAGGATTCGAACCTGCGACCGTAGCAGTCGCGCGATTCCGGACTGAAGCGCCTGGAACCGCTCCCACCGCGCCGGCGACTGGGTTCTTGATTCCCTCTCAGAGAGGTCACAGTTCGTAGTGATAGACGGAAAATCATCTAGTAGAACAGAAGCGATATCTGGTATAGCACCTAGCAGCCCCATCAGTCAAACAAATCAGTAACAGCTTGCACTGTACGTGGTGGAGCATTGTCCTGCGAAATGATCGTCACGTTCTGCAAAAAGTGTCATCACTTCTGTCTCTAAGCGGGTCGTAGCTTGTGTTCCAAAAATGAACAGCACCTAGTCCACTCCCCTCATTAAGCGTTCGTGAGTTCAACTCGATTTCTAAAGTGAAGGAAACACTTCACAGCATTCGCTTCAGAACTCCTACAAACTCGTCGGGAAATTGACCGCGCCGCTCGAACTGTCAATACGACTTCCACATCGCTGGTAACGAGTTATACACAATGCTGGTGACTACTTTGACGGCCAGTAAAACTTTGAAACACGTATCTGTTTTGTACAAGCTGTAAACAAACAGTTGCCAGTAATAAAGTTCCAACCCTCGTAATATTGTGGGGAAGGAGAAACAAAGACTGCGCTTTGTTGGCAGAAGATGCGACAAACCCACTAAAGAGATAGCCTACATTACACTTGTCCGTCCTCTGCTGGAATATTCCTGCGCGGCGTGGGATCCTTAACAGCTAGGATTAACGAAGGACATCGAGAGAGTGCAAAGAAGGGAGCCCGTTTCGTGTTATCGCACAACAGGTGTGAGAGTGTCACTGTTATGATACGCGAGTTGGGGTGGCAGTCACTGAAACAAAGGCGGTTTTCTTTGCGGCGAGATCCATTTACGAAATTTCAATCACCAACTTTCTCTTCCGAATGCGAAAATATGTTGTTGACACCCACCTACGTAGGGAGAATTGATCATCATAATAAAATAAGAGAAATCAGAGCTCGAACGGAAAGATTTAGGTGTTCCTTTTTCCCACGCGCCATTCCAGAGTGGAATGGTAGAGAAGCAGTATGAAAATGGTTCCATGAACCCTCTGCCAGGCACTTAATTGTGAATTGCAGAGTAACAGTGTAGATGTAGATGTATACACTGACGACCTTCAGTTTTATATAAGTGCAAAACGAATAAACTTGAAGACAGCTATCTTGAATATCAGTACCGACCTTTGTGCACTGTTAAAATTACAGCGAGGTACAGGGTTAAAGGTCAACCCACCTAAAACCCAAGCGCCCCTGGTTGGTCGTTCTCGGCTCATTGGGCTGAAATATCAGGGATTCCCTACCATCTTTAACCCTAAATGGGACAAATATCATCTTCTCCCCTTCAGCAAAGAGTCTAGGAGCAATAATAGATAAAAATCTAGAATGGACTAAGCAAGTAAATGCAATGCGTATGAAGGCATCAGTCTTTCTTCATATCCTGAAAAAGAAACTTGTACAAACACTTAACTTGCAGTTATTGATTAGAGCGATGATCTCCCGCAAGGCTTTTCTCAGGGAAGCTCACGGCACCTGGAACTGCTTATAAATGCCCGTGTTCGCTATATCTGTGATGTTCGATTACTTGATCATACAGGGTGAACATTAACGACAAAGTGCAGGGACGGATTCCTGACAGGGAATGGAGGAAAGAAAGGTCCTACGAATGTGTGACCGGAAATGGAGAGTGTACGTGCAATGACAAAAAACTCGTCCCGGAACACTGCACAGGGCTGCATCGCATCCACGTCACAACAGATGTTCAAAGTGGCCTCCATGGGATTGCAGCGGTTGTCATGTAGGATGCACATAATCCTACTTCGTGTTACACCATATTGGCGGGTCACTTACCTGGAACGTGTACTAGGATTCGTCTCATTATCCTGTACAACCTTGTCGTCCAAATCTGGTATACACTCGATCCGCCGCCTCCCTGCATGCTTGTCTGTCCGAAAGGGCCTCACAAACGCCCAGATAGGGCTTGAAATGTTATGTGCTTTGATTTTTGTATGTGAGGGTACTTGTTTTGGTACAGCCGTGCTGCCTCTTGACTGTTTCCATCTGCTTGGCCGAACACTAACACCATCTCGGCTTTTTCCCGACGTGAATACCGGGCCATTCTGGTGCTTACAGTACGCTACGTTAATCACACAGCCTGCATCAAACAAGGGACACTCGGCACGTGGTCAGAGAAAATGGCAACGATGCATTTCCGGACACATGTTCATAGGGTCGTTTTTCCTCCATTTCCTGTCAGTAATCTGTCCTTGTAGTCTGTAGTATTTGATTAATTTTCACCCCGTATTTCACCGTCATATGTACTCATCCTGGCAGTGCACAGAAGTGCGAAGATTTCCATACCGTGTTCTCCACTGTCTTATCAACGAACACGATCCCTCATGTCTCTCCTCGACCTTAATGCTCTTGTCTGAACAACATGGCAAAAACACTCGTTCCCATCAGAGCAAAGTCCTTTCTGTCACAATCCACCTTTCAACCACTTTCGCCGGCCACTGTGGCCGAGCGGTTCTAGGCGCTTCAGTCCGGAACCACGCGGCTGCTACGGTCACAGGTTCGAACCCTGACTCAGGCATGGGCCTCACAAACGCCCAGATAGGGCTTGAAATGTTATGTGCTTTGATTTTTGTATGTGAGGGTACTTGTTTTGGTACAGCCGTGCTGCCTCTTGACTGTTTCCATCTGCTTGGCCGAACACTAACACCATCTCGGCTTTTTCCCGACGTGAATACCGGGCCATTCTGGTGCTTACAGTACGCTACGTTAATCACACAGCCTGCATCAAACAAGGGACACTCGGCACGTGGTCAGAGAAAATGGCAACGATGCATTTCCGGACACATGTTCATAGGGTCGTTTTTCCTCCATTTCCTGTCAGTAATCTGTCCTTGTAGTCTGTAGTATTTGATTAATTTTCACCCCGTATTTCACCGTCATATGTACTCATCCTGGCAGTGCACAGAAGTGCGAAGATTTCCATACCGTGTTCTCCACTGTCTTATCAACGAACACGATCCCTCATGTCTCTCCTCGACCTTAATGCTCTTGTCTGAACAACATGGCAAAAACACTCGTTCCCATCAGAGCAAAGTCCTTTCTGTCACAATCCACCTTTCAACCACTTTCGCCGGCCACTGTGGCCGAGCGGTTCTAGGCGCTTCAGTCCGGAACCACGCGGCTGCTACGGTCACAGGTTCGAACCCTGACTCAGGCATGGGCCTCACAAACGCCCAGATAGGGCTTGAAATGTTATGTGCTTTGATTTTTGTATGTGAGGGTACTTGTTTTGGTACAGCCGTGCTGCCTCTTGACTGTTTCCATCTGCTTGGCCGAACACTAACACCATCTCGGCTTTTTCCCGACGTGAATACCGGGCCATTCTGGTGCTTACAGTACGCTACGTTAATCACACAGCCTGCATCAAACAAGGAACACTCGGCACGTGGTCAGAGAAAATGGCAACGATGCATTTCCGGATACATGTTCATAGGGTCGTTCTTCCTCCATTTCCTGTCAGCAGTCTGTCCTTGCAGTCTGTAGTATTTGATTAATTTTCACCCCGTATTTCACTGTCATATGTACTCATCCTGACTGTGCACAGAAGTGCGGAGATTTCCATACCGTCTTCTCCACTGTCTTATCAACGAACACGATCCCTCATGCCTCTCCTCGACCTTAATGCTCTTGTCTGAACAATATGGCAAAAACACTCGTTCCCATCAGAGCAAAGTCCTTTCTGTCACAATCTACCTTTCAACCACTTTCGCCGGCCACTGTGGCTGAGCGGTTCTAGGCGCTTCAGTCCGGAACCACGCGGCTGCTACGGTCACAGGTTCGAATCCTGCCTCAGGCATGGATGTGTCTGATGTCATTAGGTTAGTTAGGTTTAAGTAGTTCCAAGTCTAGGGGACTGATGACCTCAGATGTTAAGTCCCATAGTGCTTAGAGACATTTGAACCAAGCACTTTCTCGAAGTCCTTCTCAGTACCAGGAACTCCACTCTGGAATAATCTTCCGCATTATATTAGAGAACTGAAGAACAACTCTAGGTTCAGAAGACAGAGACATATCTACTAAAGCAACAATAAGGATTACGATCGTCCCTGTTGTCCCTGTACGCACTCGTTACCCTCGTACATCCTTCTCTCCAACCAGATCTTCCTCCTTTCCCAGTATTCTTAGCTGATACATTCTCCTTAAATTTCCTTTCCCCACAACTCGGTCTATCAGATATCTGTTTTGTAACCCTATAAATTCTTTTCATATCTGCCAGTGTCATTATTGTTAATATTGTCAGTACCTAAGAGTGACACTTGATAGATCTCTCATTTTCAAAAAGCACTGCATGAAATGCAAGTCGAAAGTCTCCACCAGGAACAATCTCCTACGGAAACTGGCAACTTGCAACAACCCGAACATCTGCAATGACACTATGCTTTTCTGCAGCAGAGTACGCCTGTCCTGTTTGGTACAATTCAAGTCATGCCAAACATGTGGATGTAGCTCTCAACGAAACCTGCAGAATTATAACAGGTTTCTTGAAACCTACTCCAGTCGAATGGCTTTACCACCTCGCAGGAATAGCACCACCACCTGTTCGAAGAGAGATATAAGAGAGATAGCGCCGGACAAGGAAAGAAAGGCAGTGGAACAAGAAACTAGTCATACTCTGTATGGGCATGAACCGCATCCGCAACGACTGAAGTCAAGGAAGAGTTTCCTTAGGACATGAAAGGAATTTAGAACCACTGCTTAAACAGCTAGGTTACAACTATGGAGGGCTACGACCTACCTTACCCCTAACTGGAAAAGAGTTGTTGAAGCTTTACCTTCAGGCCATGACAGGGAATGGACAACTTGGAAGTCCCTGAATAGACTGAGGTTCGGAGTTGGAATATCAAAAGTTAACCAGGCAAAATGGGGATACACTGATCCAAATGATATTCGGTGTGACTGTGGAGAAGAACAGACAGTCCAGCACATGCTTCGGTGTCCATTGTGTCCAGTCTCTTGTACAGAAGATGATCTTCAACAAGCAAAAGAAAATGCAGTGGAAGTGGCCAAGTTTTGCTTAAAAGTAATTTAATCATAACTATGTGAAATGTATGTACATGTACCTGTATGTTTCTGACACGAGAGGAATAAGTACCATTGCTATTATGATTATCATTGTTAGTGATAGCAGCTGCAGTAGTACGTGGACAGCCAGAATTAACTATTTACTCACATTGCCACTTCAGACACTGAAATCATTTTAATACTATTTCATCTACATCTACATCTACATGATTACTCCGCAATTCACATTTAACTGCTTGGCAGAGGGTTCATCGAACCACAATCATACTATCTCTCTACCATTCCACTCCCGAACAGCGCGCGGGGAAAACGAACACCTAAACCTTTCTGTTCGAGCTCTGATTTCTCTTATTTTATTTTGATGATCATTCCTACCTATGTAGGTTGGGCTCAACAAAATATTTTCGCATTCGGAAGAGAAAGTTGGTGACTGAAATTTCGTAAATAGATCTCGCCGCGACGAAAAACGTCTTTGCTTTAATGACTTCCATCCCAACACGCGTATCAGATCTGCCACACTCTCTCCCCTATTACGTGATAATACAAAACGAGCTGCCCTTTTTTTCACCCTTTCGATGTCCTCGTCAATCCCACCTGGTAAGGATCCCACATCGCGCAGTAGTATTCCTTTAGTGGACTTGTTGCATCTTCTACGTGTCCTGCCAATGAAACGCAACCTTTAGCTCGCCTTCCCCACAATATTATCTATGTGGTCTTTCCAACTGAAGTTGTTCGTAATTTTAACACCCAGGTACTTAGTTGAATTGACAGCGTTGAGAATTGTACTATTTATCGAGTAATCGAATTCCATCAGATTTCTTTTGGAACTCATGTGGATCACCTCACACTTTACGTTATTTAGCGTCAACTGCCACCTGCCACATCATACAGCAATCTTTTCTAAATGGCTTTGCAGCTGATACTGGTCTTCGGATGACCTTACTAGACGGTAAATTACAGCATCATCTGCGAACAACCTGAGAGAACTGCTCAGATTGACACCCAGGTCATTTATATTAAAATTATTATTTATTAGGTAGCTATGACGTAAAAAAAGTACTCTATGAGTGAAACCCTAGTGCTAATCAGATCAAGTTAAACAAATGAATCCAGTAAATAAGTTGGCGAGCAGAGATATTTCGTTATTTAAGTTGTGCTCTGCTGCCTCCACTGTGTGGCTAGAAGGGCTTTTGAGATGTAACTGTTCTTCTGGTGGAGGTTAGCAGCGCAGACTCATACGTTGACACACTTCGCCACCTGTCGCCAGGACTGTTCGCACTTCCGCTGCAACGCGGTCGCAATTAAGGCAGACGGGTGCGTAGCCGTTGGTGGTCACGCGCCTACACGCACGACGCACTTTGCCCCCCTGGGCCGAATTTCGATTACTCTCGGACAAAAGCCGCGGACGCGGCGGCGGGCAACTGTCCGGCAGCGGTGGTGGTGGTGCAGGTAAAAACGTCCCGCGGGAAGGAAGGGAAAGGATTGGGAAGGGACGGAAAGGCGAGGGAAGGTTCCGAGAAGCAGCGGAGTCGCCGGCATTCCCACGTAGGCTGCGACGATTGAAAAGTGCCGTCACGGCGACTGTTCCATTACCCAGCTGGCTAATTGGACCGCGGCAGAAAGAAGGGCCAGGCGCGAGTAGCCACCTGTCCTAGGCCGGCGCTGGCGCCTCCACATCGCGTCACGGGACTGGCGCCCACTCAGAAACACTCCTCTCAACGACCGCTACATCCCTGGTAGCACCATTTCTTTAAAGAATCTGACTCTGAGGCATAATACAGCTTCAAACTTCTGATTACTTTACGAATAAGTTGTTATTTTAAGAAACGCAGCAACCAGCCACTTTTTATGTGTTTTTAGTTGGTTGATTTGTGGGGAGGGTATCCAACAACCAGGTCATCGGTCCCATCTGATTAGGGAAGGATGGGGAAGGAAGTCGGCCATGCCCTTTTTTTTTTTTCTTGTTTATTTGGCCTTTGAGTTTGTACTCAATTTAGCCATCGGCAACACATAGTGACAATGTACACATAATTGAATAAACAAATACAGAAATGCATATTTACACGAATAGAAAGCTTAACTGTTACAGTTTTGTACACAACGTTTTAAAAATTGAATTGAATTGGAAAATAATTAAAAGTGTCTCGGCTTACAATTCACACCAATTCTGAAATATCTTCATCAGCAAGACATATTTATAATTTACGTACACCATTAAAACCTACAGATTGTAACCAGTACTCTTGATGAAGTTAACTATCACTTTATATTGACGAACGTCTTTAGTACACAAAAGAGAAGAAGCTGATTGAGGAAGATGGTAGCCCATACTCAGCAATGTCTTCAGAAAGACCACCCGTTCACGGTCAAATTTGTGGCACATAAATAAGATGTAGTTGACATCAGCTTCCGACTCAGGATCACACTCACATGCTGGTGAACTGTAAACGTTGATCCGATGTAGATGTTGTGGGAAAGAGGCATGATTGAAGCGGAGTCTTATGATGGTAGAGATCGTGGATCGGTCCAGATGTGTCCTCATGAACCACGACTGTGAAGGAATCCGAGGTTGTAGCACTGCGTCATAACCGCCTTTTGTCTGTTGAGAAACGTTCCACATTTCCTGCCATTGTTGTCTTGCGTGATCCTTTACTTCACGTAAGTAGCCTGTATAAGGGAGGTGCAGATCCAGGACGGTGCCTAAGGTTGCCGCTTGTTTGGCTAGTGCATCAACTTCATCATTATAGAGGATACCAGAGTGGGAAGGTTCCCACAACAAATGGATCGTCCGGCCCATGCGTGTGCTGCGAATATATTCAGATATCACATCCAAGATATAATTGTTGGTTGTTTTGTTCCATCGACTGTACCGAATGTTTTTAAGAACACTTTGCGAGTCAGATACTATCAATATCTCGGGGAAGTAAGTGCTAGAGACAAACTTAAATGCTTCCAAAACTGCCACTGTCTCCGCCGTAAAAATAGAAGTGCTCGTAGGCAGTTTGAAGGTTTTGCGGATGTGGATCTGAGGACAGAAAAAAGCGCATCCTGTACACTCTTCTTGCCGAATTTTGGAGCCATCGGTATATACACAGAGAAAACCCGGCCATTGTGCTTGAACGAGACGATTGAAGCCAACGTTGACATTAGTATTTCAAAGGAACCATCCCGGCATTTGCCTGAAGCGATGTAGGGAAATCGTGGAAAACCTAAATCAGGGCCGGCCGGAACGGCCGAGCGGTTCAAGGCGCTACAATCTGGAACCCCGCGACCGCTACGGTCGCAGGTTCGAATTCTGCCACGGGCATGGATGTGTGTCATGTCCTTAGGTTAGTTAGGTTTAAGAAGTTCTAAGTTCTAGGGGACTGATGATCTCAGAAGTTAAGTCCCATAGTGCTCAGAGCCATTTGAACCATTTGAATCTAAATCAGGATGACTGACGCGGGTGTGAACCTTCGTCCTACCGAATGTGAGTTCTGTGTGCTAACCAGTGAGCCACCTCACTCGATATGTATTTTTGTTTATGATAATGCGCGTTTCAGACTTCCACCGATTTTCATTTGGCTTAATACATATTTGAATCTTCAGTAAGTATGTCGTTAAAACATAGACAGCAATTTGCGTACCACAGCTGGCCTGCAAAATTAACAATTTTGTTAAAGTATTGCACTTCGAAGCTGTGTATCTACTATATATTACTGGTCAGGTGTCCTCATTTTCTACTCTGCTTGTTGTTATGCCGATTTTCGCGTTTATAGATGTGGCACCAACACCTTTCCACCTGTATCTCGCACAAAAACAGCACATTATCCGCCATGCTGCCGAATTGTGTCTTGGTTTACACTGGATAATTACGTTAATGGTCAAAGTTAGGTTTTATCTACAGGTTATAAAAGTACTGTTTCTAGTTTAGCCTTCTGCTTGACTAAAAAGAAAAACTGAAATCGTTTACCATGAATGTGCTGAGAGCTCAATATGTTATTATATATGCGCAATAGCTTCTGTTTTATGAAACTGTTTCTAATATTATGAAAATAATATATTACAATTTATAGAAAAGAATTAATATTACTTATTTTACTGACAGTTGGAGTGACGTTTACAAACAATAAATGCAGAACAATGGACATGCGTGCACTGGTTGGGCTCACATTGGATTATGTTTTTTTTTCGTCTCTGTAGTTAATGTGCGGTTGTATCAGCAAATTATGCCAATTACTCAGAAAAAATTTGTTTGGTACTCTTCTTGGACTGAGGAACAAATATCAGACTCATATTTTCCACAAATAACAAAATAAAAGATAAATGCATCCATAATATTAAAAATGACAGCAAGCCATGTGGTCGATCAGGTGTATAGATATACAAGTGCTATCCAGAAAATAACAACTGTTTTGGAATAAAAAAATTAACAATATGTAAAAACAAAATTTTATTATGAACGTACACTTTAAAGATACAGTTTTCAGCTATTTTTCTACATAATCGCTATTAATACTGAGCAACTTTTCATACCATGACAAAAGTCTTTCAATACTCTCTCTGTAGACACCTGCCACTTGCGATTGCAACCACTGGTTTATAAAAGCAAGCAGTTTGACGTCAGTAGCAAAGCGTTGAGTAGCGAGGAGGTGTCAGTCTCTCGACGCCAAATGCGGGCTGCATGGCGGATTATAAACAACTCCCATCCAAAACCCTGTGGGAGCTCTCGGATATGATTGACCAGACGTGGACATGCGTTGTCGTGAAAAAAAAATCCGCTAAGTTTTCCCCATGCCTGTTCTATATCTCCCGCCTTAACTTTGTCAGTGTTGAAAAATACCACTATGAGCAAGTATCATAAGGAAATCAACGAGAATCACTCCCTTAGTCCCAAAACACAGCAACCATGATCTTTCTTGCTGACAGTGTTTGCAAACACTACCTTGGTTTCTTGGGAGAATTTGTGTGTCCCCATTCTATCCACTGCCTTTTTGTTTCACAACTGACATGCTTCATATATCGTCCCCACTTTCGATACGATCGATAACTTTGTTACCATTTTTCTCGTAATCTTCAATGAAGGTAAGTGCTGCAGCCAGTCTCTGTGTTTTGTGGTCTTCCGTTAGGATTTTGGGAACCCACCTAGCACAAAATCTATGGTAACTAACCTTCTCTGCCACAGTTTCATGCCCAACTCGGCGAAACTTAGGGAAAATATTGCTAAAGTTTCGTAATTGTGAAAAGATTTTCACGAATTTTGTCCATGATTTTCATTATTAGTTATTCTGTCACAACCACGGTGGTCCTCATCGTGAACACTGATACGGGCATTTTTTAAATCCACGCACTATTGCCTCACTCTGCTTTCACTCGTTATTCCTATTCCGTACACACCACAAAGGTCGCGACAAATTTCAATTGATTTGCAGTTTCTTGCCAAGAAACCTAATCACATAATGGACCTCACAAGTGATGGGATTTTCTAATGTAGCGAATATTTTAACTCGTCACATAAAGCAAGTAGCAGAGACACAGAGTTCACGCGTGCTTAGTGTAGGAACGCTATGGCTCCTATATGGCGCCTGTAGCCCCGCCCACCACCAGTATAGATCAACTCTGTTACTTCCAGGATAGCCCTCGTACATTGGCTAAACAGGAAGAAATTTCAATGTACGGTACGTTTCCGGGAGCACGTGGATGACATTTTTTTTTAAATATACAGTTGCCCTACATGTAGCTGAAGGTGAACATCAAGTGACAAACATAGCTCACAACTCCACGATATTCCACCAGGGCAACAAAGGAAAAAGAGTGAATTTATCTGAGGAAACTAAAATTTATTCACACAAATGTACAACAACAAATGACACCCCAGGTGACCAAACAGAGTTACCTAACAAAATTTAAGGAATTTCTGTAATTTGCTCATAGACCCACACACTAAGTGCAGCCAATGAAAAACTTGAGTCCATCCAAAAACATAGTATTTCTACACCTTGTAAATCTGCTACTCTGTCTTAATTGCTTGTAAACGTCACTCCATCAACAAAATATGTGATATCAATTCTTTTACATAAAATTCAGTATATTATATTTATAATATTCAGTTTAGCCTAATTAAACGGTAACTACTGGATTTATTTAATAATTGTATAGAACACTCAGTATATTTAAGCTAAAAAATTACAGTTTTTTTAAATCATACAGAATCTTGAACTAGAAATAGTATTTACAGCACTTGCAAGTAAAATATAACTTCGACCATAGACGTAGCTTTCCGATGTAAACAAAGATTTCATACGGTAACGCGGTGGATACTGCCCTGTTTTGCGCAAGATACAAGTGGAAAAGTGTCTGTGGCAAACACGAAAATCGAAATAACAAGTAGAGTAGAAAGTAAGTACAACTAAGCAAAAATATATCGTAGGTATACACGTGAAATATAGTAGACAAAAAAAGTTAATTTTGCAGAAGGCAGCTGCTGCATTCGAAGTGTTGTTGATGTTTTAACGATGTACTTACTAAAGATTCAAATATGTATTACGCCAGTTGAAGATGGATGAAAGCCCGAAACGAGTATTGCATGAATGAAAATACATAAATAAGTGACTGGTTGCTGAATTTCTTTAAATGATATAATCCACAGCCACGGAGTTCAACAACCAGTAAAGTGGATAAATTACAAAAAAGTTAAGTGTTAAATATCTGACGTTAAGCATGCAAGTGAGGTCTGAGATTACGTTTGTAGTTTGTTGTAGCTCTCTAAGTGCTCTCATTTTCAAACAGTGAATGAGTATAGTTTAGGTAATTTGCGCACTTTATGAAGCGAAAACTAATTTTTCACGGGTCTAAATGGTTATGACGTCTTGTCTCCTAAACTCTATGTTGTAGAATGATATACACTGAAGCGCCAAAGAAACTGTTATAGGCATGAGTATTCAAATACACCGATATGTAAACAGGCAGAATACGGCTCTGCCGTCGGCAACGCCTATGTAAGACAACTGGTGTCTGGTGCAGTTGTTAGATCGGTTACTGTTGCTACAATGGCAGGTTTTTAAGATTTAAGCGAGTTTGAAAGTGGTGCTATAGTCGGCGCACGAGCGATGGGACACAGAATCTCCGAGGTAGCGCTGAAGTGGGGATTTTTCCGTACGACCATTTTATGAGTGTACCGTGAATATCAGGAATCCGGTAAAACACCGCTGTGACTGGAAAAAGATCCTGCAAGAACGAGACCATCAACGACTGAAGAGAATCGTTCAACGTGACAAAAGTGCAACCCTACCGCAAATTGCTGCTGATTTCATTGCTGGGGCATCAACAAGTGTCAGCGTGTGAACCAGTCAACGAAACATCATCGATATGGGCTTTCGGAGCCAAAGGGCCACTCATGTACCCTTCATGACTGCACGACACGAAGCTTTACACCTCGCCTCGGCCCGTTGACACCGACGTTGGACTGTTGATGACTGGAAACACGATGCTTGGTCGGACGAGGCTCGTTTCAAATTGTATCGAGCGGATGGACGTGTTCGGGTATGGAGACCTCCTCATGAATCCATGGACCCTGCATGTCAGCAGGAGACTATTCAAGTTGGTGGAGGCTCTGTAATGGTATGGGGCGTGCGTAGTAGGAGTGATACATCTAGATCCGACTCTGATAGGTGACCCGTACGTAAGCATCCGGTCTGATCACATGCATGCTGTTACAGCGTGATTACCTGTAAATACCACATTAATGCAATACATGCTCAAAATGATGTCCGTCAACCTCAATGCATTTGGCAATACGTGTAACGACATTCCTTTCAACAGCGAGTAGTTCGCCTTTCGTAGTGTTCGCACATGCATTGACAATGCGCTGACGTATGTTGTCAGGCGTTGTCGGTGGATCACGATAGCAAATATCCTTCAACTTTCCCCACAGAAAGAAATCCGGGGATGTCAGATCTGATGACCGTGCGGGCCATGCTATGGTGCTTCGACGACCAATCCACCTGTCATGAAATATGGTATTCAATACCACTTCAACCGCACGCGAGCAATTTGCCGGGCACCCATCATGTTGGAAGTACATCGCTATTCTGTCATGCAGTCAAACATCTTGTAGTAACATCGGTAGCACATTACGTAGGAAATCAGCAAACATTGCACCATTTAGAGTGCCATCGATAAAATGGGGGCCAATCATCATTCCTCCCATAATGCCGCACCATACATTAACCCGCCAAGGTCGCTGATGTTCCACTTGTCGCAGCCATCGTGGATTTTCCGTTGCCCAAGAGTGCATATTATGCCGGTTTAAGTTGCCGCTGATGATGAATGACACTTCGTCACTAAATAGAAGGCGTGTAAAAAATCTGTCATGGTCCCGTAATTTCATTGTGCCCAGTGGGAATTCCTGGTGCACAGAAATATGGTACGGGTGCAATCGATGTTGATGTAGTATTCTCAACACCGACGTTTTTGAGATTCCCGATTCTCGCGCAATTTGTCTGCTACTGATGCGCGGATTAGGTGCGACAGCAGCTAAAACACCTATTTGGGCATCATCATTTGTTGCAGGTCGTGGTTGACGTTTCACATGTGGCTAAACACTTCCTGTTTCCTTAAATAATGTAACTATCCGGCGAACGGTCCGGACACTTGGATGATGTCGTCCAGGATACCGAGCAGCATACATAGCACACGCCCGTTTGGCATTTTGATCACAATAGCCATCCATCAAAACGATATCGACCTCTTCCGCAATTGGTAACCGGTCCATTTGAACACGGGTAATGTATCACGAAGCAAATACCGTCCGCACTGGCGGAATGTTACGTGATACCACGAACTTATTCATATTTCTTTACGTACTACACGAATGTGTAATAAAAATGGTGGTTCCTATTTTTAAAAAAACGCAGTTGATATCCGTTTGACCTATGGCAGCGCCATCTAACTGGCCAACCGTAGCGCCATCTGGTTTCAAATGGCTCTGAGCACTATGAGACTTAATTTCTGAGGTCATCAGTCTCCTAGAACTTAGAACTACTTAAACCTAACTAACCTAAGGACATCACACACATCCATGCCCGAGGCAGGATTCGAACCTGCGACCGTAGCAGCAACGCGGTTCCGGACTGTAGCGCCTAGAACCGCGCGGCCACCCAGGCCGGCCATCTGGTTTCCCCCTTCAAGCTAGACGAGTTTCGTTATTTGTAGTTTTTTCGTTTGATGCTTATTTCGTGAGATATTTGGCCCGGTCGCTATCAATGGACCACTCTGTATACACCGTGTTGGGGGGACACCGAAAATAATGAAGTCATTGTCGTAATGCGGAAAGGGAGCGATTTATCTGGCGTCCAAGTGGGCATGATCATTGGGTTTTGGGCAAGTGTTGAAGCACTTCCGAAGTGGCTAAGACTGCAAACTGTTCGCGTGCCGCTATGGTTAATGTATAGGATACACGGCAAAATGGTGCTATCCAAAACCAGCTGGGAGGCAACTGTGATGCACGAAAGTCCACAGATGACACGCGTGAACGACGGTTGTGGAGATGTGTACGGGCGAAGAGACGAGCAACTGTTGAGAAACTGACAGCCCAGATCAACCAACGACCGTTCAGCGCTTGGGCCTCCGCAGCAGATGGCTGGTTTGTGCACCCATACTGACCGCCGTTCATCGACGACGGAAGCCGGAATTTTCACGCCAATATCGCAACTGGACTTCCACTGAGTGGTTTTCAGATGAATCACGATTTGTGCTCCTTCGGACAGGTGGCACTTGCCGTGTCCGGTGTGAAAAGTCTGAAAGATAACACCCTGCCAATATCGCCGGAAGGGTGACGGAGGAGGGAGCGTTATGGCCTGGGGAATGTTTTCGTGGCATTCCCGGGGTGATATCGCCATTCTGGAAGGCACATTGATTCGAATCCTGCCTCGGTCGTGGATGTGTGTGATGTCCTTAGGTTAGTTAGGTTTAGGTAGTACTAAGTTCTAGGGGACTGATAAGCTCAGAAGTTAAGTCCCATAGTGCTCAGAGCCATTTGAACCATTTGGAGGCACAGTGGACCAACACAAGTATGTATCTACCCTCGTGGACCATTTACAATCCTACAGGCACTTGGTTTTTTCATCGCCATCGTGATATCTATCAGCAGAGCAATGTAACGAGCCACACAGCTCGCAGTGTACGTCTGTGGTTCGAAGAACACAAGGGTGAGTTAACCGTACTCCTCCGACCACCAAACTCTCCGGGATAAAACCCAGTAGAGAATCTGTGCGACCACCTCGATCGGGCTGTTCGCGCCACGGATCCTCAACCGAGAAACCTAGTGCAGGAACCAGCATGGTACCACATCCCTGTCGGCATCTTCCGGAATATCACTGACTCATTTCCCCCATGTCTAACTGAAGTCCGCGGTGCAAAAGATGCCTATTCGGGCTTTTGAAAGATGGTCAAATTAATGCGACTGGACAGTGTATGAGCAATATGTTCAAATGGCTCTGAGCTCTATGGGACTTAACTTCTGAGGTCATCAGTCCCCTAGAACTTAGAACTACTTAAACCTAACTAACCTAAGGACATCACACACATCAATGCCCGAGGCACGATTCGAACCTGCGACCGTAGCCGTCGCGCGGTCCTGACTGTAGCGCCTAGAACCGCTCGGCCACTCCTGGCGGCGAACAAAATGTAACTGGGCACTTTCCACAGAGAATACTGCAGGGAAAGCACACTGTCGCCGCTTAGCACGCTGGATGCTGCTGTGGTGGGTGGGAAGATGTCCTTGTCTAAGTATTAATCGGCATTGTCTTTTCCCAACCTTCGTCTAGGCCACAAGTACGTCGTAGTATCTTATTACATTAGCAAACAAAGACTTTTTATGCTATTTATTTATCTCAAAATATTTGACTTGTCTCGCACTTGCACCAGAAAAGTTTGTTTCTCGAACATGACATCAAAGAAATAAACAAGTAACTAAAGAAACAACAACTATTAACATTTTACAAGTTATTGATTGTTATAACGAGTCTGTGAATAAAAATGAATAAATGGATGAAAATAAAAGAGAGTGGATACCCTAATATAAGTCGTAGGTGTGGAAGGTTAATAAATTGTCCATTGTGCTTCTCTTTCTGAGGAGCTGCAAGTAGCATCCATGGCCGTCAGAGGGCAACTTATGTCTGAGGCTGACATTTCTTAGCAAGTTTTATGACATTTTTTATGTTTCTCAGATTTAACCGGCAGAGGTACTTTAAAAAGTTTTCCCTCAGGAATATTCAATGGTATTTAGTTTTGAATGACGAAATCATGATAAATAAACTGTTATATTGCTGCAATGGAATAGTCAAAACGTGCGATTTTCACTACGTTTTAGGGACGGTTTGGTGATTCTCTTCGTTTGCGAGTAATTTTGACCATTTATAGCCGCCGAATTATGATAACTATTTTAAAATGCGACTATGATTTTTTGTGGCATAGGAAAGAGTCTTCGATGAGGACTTCACTAACATAACGTGTGGAACTTGATAAAACAATAACAAGACAACAACTTCGCAAAGCATTCTCTCACCGTCAGGAGACCTCTGCCCCAATTTCCTTAATTCTACTATCATAGCCATCACCGGAAATGTGGAGCGAGCAGGATTTCTTGATGCAGTTTGGGGAGTGACTTCTTGTAATTTTAGCCTTCCCACGATGCCGGATGTTTTTCTTGCACGCTCTCCCTCTGAAGGTAACTGAGTACGTCTGCGACTCCCTGACGCTGACCAAGAAATCCCGTGACGAATCGCGTAGCTCTTGTTTGTATATTGCCTTCCTATTTCGTTGTTAAGTGTCCGAATTTCCAAGCAATACCGAAGAAACGATCACATCTCATGAGACCTTCGTAAGTGATTTGTCACTGAGAATAAAAAGGCGCATTTAATTCTCAGGTCGATCTTGTACATGTTAAACAGAGGCAAATGTTTCTAAAAACTGTCCATCCCTGAAAGCATCTACAACTATAGCTACATCTATACTCTGTAAATCACCGTGAAATGTGTGGCACAGGATAATCATTTCATAAAAACATAGGACTAGTGTCTGCCCTGAAATACGGTTCTTTACGTGTTCAAAACAATTGTTTTCCCGAGAAGTATAGTGCCTGTATGACGTCTTGTTTTGACTACACTGATGTGTAAAACTTATGACGTAACATGAAGTGGTAGGGCTGATTTTTTAAATATAAAACTAGTGCGTTAAAAACCAACGACAACTGCCTGAATCACAACAGAGGTTCCATACATAGTAAGCTCTCAATCATATCAAAATGCAAGAAAATTACAATTAATTAAAATACAAAACCAGATAACAGACCCCAACGATAGTAACTGTAATACGAAAAACAAATACCTTAATAACATTGCACTGACACAACCCACGAAATGTGAAAAATTTACAACGCATACCAGAGCGAAAAATGAATTAACTGTACTCAGCCCAGAGCTCCAAATACAATCCTGCTATAACAATAAGAACAAATATGTAAAAATATGCTCTGAATAACTGTACCCACAGTCTCTGTCAAATAACACAATGACAAGAAATCAGAAATATAACAAGGTGTAAGGAAATTCGTTGCAGTTCAAAATTACAACAGAGAGAAAGTTCCAATTTAACTCCGCAAATAGCTTTAGGCCTTGTACTCAAAACTGAGTAATCGGTATGGATGACAACATTGACAAGAATATGTAAGGTTCATAACTCACTCCTTGTGAAAAGAACCACAGCGACAACTGCAACAAAACTAGTTCGAAGGCACCAAAATATTCAAAGGGTTTACTTCACTTAGATAGGCTTACATCATCTGTCAAATGGTACAATAACATAATTCAGTGGTTCATTGAGTACAATTGCAGAACCAGCCAAAACGATTAAAATGAAAGCGCTCAGAATTAGAGGTAACGCGTTACAAAAACCCATACAACAATAAATAGTCACTCTTGTACAGACTAAGTACGTACCGACATACCAGTAACAGTGTCTGCTCCCTCTTATAAGCACGGTACTGGATGTGTGAATGAGAGGCTTTGCTCAAGAATGTAAGTTGGTATCTGCTCCGAAATGAAAGTAACTTAACCTCTTGCTCAGCACGCTGTTTTTTTGTGTCTGGAGTACTGACGTTCTCGAAAGCAAATACAAATCTGCAGATGCAAAAGCTAAATAAAAATAAACTACTTTAAAATTTTTTGTTAGAAACAGTCTGTTGCTTCATGTGGCGAAAGGAGCAATGCACACACGATAAAAATTCAAAATTTTGCTGTGGCTCATGGAGACAGGTTTTATTTATAGAAAATCTTTTTGAGAAATCAGAGTCTGATTATTGAGAAAAAGACAGCACAACATAATAAGACTCTAACATTTTAGGTTAGGCTTTACCGTGACTGTTATTGACATTAAATGAAACAACAAGTTTACTGTTACCAGTCACCTAGACATCCTTGAAACCCTCCAAATATACAAACACCAAATAAAACACCCCGAATCCACTTAAATGACAAAAATGACAATATTTACAATAGAATCATCTCTGTTTTCAGCAAAAAATGGTTCAAATGGCTCTGAGCACTATGGGACTTAACATCTGTGGTCATCAGTCCCCTAGAACTTAGAACTACTTAAACCTAACTAACCTAAGGACATCACACACATCCATGCCCGAGGCAGGACTCGAACCTGCGACCGTAGCAGCCGCGCGGTTTGTTTTCAGCAACTGCCTACAACATGAAAAATGCACACACACACACACACACACACACACACACACACACACACACACACACACACACTTGCGCACACACCTTAATATTTACCATAAATATTGACAGCCACCAAGAGTACAAGAGACTGACCTCATTCACAGATAATTCATCACACAAACGGCTTGTACCCCTTGTCAGCTTGAAACTATATGTACAACTACTGGCAGAAATTGTATATCTATCTGCATATTTTAAAGCATTAACCAATGTATTACCCCAACCTTTAGGCAGCTAATATATGCAGCATGTAATCGTACGACCCCTTGCCATGTAAAGTTTGCTGTCATACAATCACTCTTTCCACCCTCTCTCTCTCTCTCTCTCTCTCTCTCTCTTCCTTTCTCTCCCTCTTCCTCTCCTTCTGCCTCCAGCCCACCACATCTGTCTATTAATCCCAATCAAATATTGTCATTTGTGTATAATTTTACTGCTGTAGCCAATATGATTATTGTACTCAAAGTCTGTAAGATTTCACATGATTGTCATTAACAAGTATGAAGTTTAAGCCATTTTAACATTTCACCTGATTGTATAAACGAGTATGAAGTTGAAGGTGTTTTAACTTGTCAAAATCGGATTTATATGCCACCTGAAGTACACAGATATGCATTCGACACCTCGAAACAAACACCTCCAAGTCCTTTAAATAATTATTCTGTAATAATGTTGTTACGATGTATATTCTTTGTACTTTGCGATTATGTCTTCTCTTCTGCTATACGAACCTTGCACCCAGTGGATTCCAGACGTCATATTTGTTTACAAATATGACAGTATACATGTGATGTGTTACGACAGTGAAAGGAACCTGTGACCACTGGAGGTACTCTATTTTACTTATTTTATGTTTACCGTTAGATAGCAGTTTAATTTTTGTCAGAAGAAACCCAAAACCATGCTCTGAAATAGTGTCTTGTTTCTCCACTAGATAGTGCCACAAGTTCCTCCAAAAAATCGTAACACAACACACACACAACTAATGTAAATCCACCCAATGGTGGAGGTTTAAACCTTTGAAACGCGTCGTGGAAATAAATAAAACAGTGACTGGTAACAGTAAGCTTGTTGTTTCATTTAAAGACTAACAATTATAAAATTATCTCATTACAAAAATTACAAATATTGGTTTAAAATTCCTTCAAAATCTTCGTCAATATACCTTCCCGTTACCCAGTGTGGCTTTCGGCCGTCCTTCTCTTCCGACGATCTTCTCCTTCACCTCACTCATCTCCTTTCCGGCCAGCTTAATTCCCGTCTCTCCGCAATCTTCCTCTCCCTGGACCTCGAACGAGCTTATGACCGCGTATGGCATTCCGGTCTCCTCTTCAAGCTCCGCCGGTGTGCCCCAAGGCTCCGTCCTCTCCCCCCTTCTCTACCTTTTGTACACGGAGGACATGCCGCCGCCGTCACCCCCCGTCCACCTTCTCCAGTTTGCCGATGACACCGCCTTCCTTGCCCTTGCCCCCACCCTGCAGCGCTCAACACCTTCTCCAATCCCATCTTGACCGGTTCACCGCTTGGTGCAACCAGTGGTTGCTCAAGGTCAATCCCTCCAAAACCCAAGCGATCATTGCAGGCAAAACCACCCCTTCCTTCCGCCTCCTTGATTTCTATCTCACCATCTATGGCCGTCTTATCGCCCTCACTCCCACCCTTAAGTACCTTGGCATCACCCTCGACCGTCGCCTCTCCTGGACTCCCCATCTCCGGACAACCCAAGCCAAGGCACGCTCCCGACTCCATCTCCTCAAGCTCCTTTCCGGCCGTACGTGGGGTCTGGACCCCTCCACCATCCTCCACACCTCTAAATCCCTCATCCGCCCTATCCTTTGTTATGCCCATCTGGCCTGGATCTCCGCCCCCCTGCCTTTTATCAATCCCTCCAAATCCTTCAACGTCATGCTCTCCGCCTCGCCTATCGCATCCGTCTCCCCTCCCGCACACGGATCCTGTATGATCTCATCCCCTTCCCCCACCTCCTCCTTTCCCTTGAAAGGATACGGATCCTGTACACCTCCCGCAAACTCGATCCTCCTCATCCGCTTGTCTCACCCATCCTCTCCCACCCCCGCCCGCTGCCGCGCCTGTATTCCCACGTCCCACCCGGTCTCCATCTCTCCACCCTCCTCACCCTCTCCCAAGGTGGCTTCCGCCAGCTCCCCGTCTCTGATGATGTCCTCCTCCCCTCCATCTACCCCTCCTATCAACTTTGATCCTCCCCCCCCCCACATCCTGTGTCCTTTCCATTAGGCACCCTCCGTCCCTTCTCTTTCCTTTTTCCCCATCCCCTCCCTCCTTCCCTCTTCCCACGGGCTTCCCCTCCCCCTTCCTCCCCTCCTCCTATCTCCCCTGCCCATGGCATCTGCTCTCCCGTCTCCCTCTCCCCCCCCCCCTCCTCCTCTCTTGGCAGGTTCCCGGACTCGTACACGGATAGTGAACATTCGCGCGCTGGAGATCAACGCCTCGTGTTCTGTGTGTGCCGTCGTTTTGTGCTTAAGTGATTCAGTGTTATTCGTTTTATGCCCCTACGTTTACGTGTGACAATTTTCGTCTCTGTCTGTGTCGAAGTGTCTGAACAATTTTATCTTGGACTCTACGCCCGTGAACGGCACCTTGTATTTTAAGAAGTGTTTGTCTCCGTTTATATGTCCACCATGTTTTTTCTTTAAATGTCTTCATTTGTGTATTTGTGTTTCTCTGCGGCTAAAGAGCGGCGTCGTATGCTGCTGCAGGCCTGCCTGTAATACAGGTTTCAAAATAACAATAAAGAAAAAAAATTCGTCAATATAAGAAAAAGTAAGCATTATACACCAGATTTTTATCTCGATAACAAAGTATTCTAGATAGCTTCTCTCAAATACACAAGAAGCAGAGCTCATCCTTTGAAAAACTCAACTGCCGCTACTATGCCTCAAATAAGGTCTCAGCGCTGCACGACAGGGTGACTAACATGTCCACCAGAGATAAAACTAAGTACAGAGTCAAGGTTCTTATTCACTACTTCTACAGTGCGCTCATTCATCTTTGTCCCAGTGTAGTAAAGATCCACAGTAGCTGGAGACATACGAGAATCTTACATTGTGAATTATTTACATAGCAGAAAACGTATGAAAACCTAACAGGGCAGCAGGCTGGCCAGTCCACGCGCCAAATATCCTCTCGTTCCAAGGCGTCCTCCATCTGCACTGTTCGAAGCGGTCGCGCACGACCCACGAAACGAAGTCCTGGCCGAATATACTCCTGAAGAGAACCACATGGCGAAGGAGTGCAGTGTCTCAATAACATTGATTGGTGAGTGCATCGTTTAAAAAGATTTGGAGTACGCCAATGCAACATTATGCCTCTCCACACCATAACACCTGGACGAAGAGAACGATCATGATCAACAATGTTCCTGCGCGCATTACAAAATGCTGCTACCTCCCGCCATATGAGGTTACATCCGTCATGGACGAGCATGATCGTTTGGTGGTCCGGACGTTACAACGCGATGAGGCACATGTGGCATGAGCGTTCTGACCTCCTAATCTTTGAACACAACACACTCAGCAGTCAACGTTAATGAGGCACGGTCCTCCTTTAGGCATTTTGGTTTCCCATTCCACAATACAGAGCTTCTGTAATGTGCAGGCAGCTTCCTGGTAGGACTTTTAGAACTTTCTTTGCCACGGATGTTGGCAACACCGGCCGCCATGGGAAAATTACTCACCCTTAAAATCCGCCTAGTCGGCTCCGAACACCACCCATTTAGTACGATTAGGGAAGACCGACCCGCAGTCTTGAGGGCGAACGATAACTCCCTTCCCCTTGCAGCTGGAAACTGGTCAAGGCGACTGCAATAGCGAACAAACCTAACACACATGACACACATGGGCGGTCAGGAAAAGATTTGCTACATAGTGCATGTACCTGAGTGCGGTCGACAGGGAATCTAAAATTGATTCCATATTTGTAGATTTCCAAAAGACTTTTGTCACCACTTCTCACAAGAGACTTCTAATCAAACAGCGTCTTCAGTTGTGCGACTTTGTGATTTCCTGTCTAAAAGGTTACAGTAGGCTACATAGTAATCAACGGAAAATCGTAGAGTAAAACAGAAGTGATATCTGGCGTTCCCCAAGGAAGTGTTAGAGGCCCTGTCCTGTTCCTAATCTATATAAACGATTTAGGGTACAATCTGAGAAGCGCTCTTGGGTTCTTTGTGTAGTATGTTGCTGTCATTTACACCCCCCAGTAAAGTCATCCAAAGATCAAAACCAATTGCAAAGCGACTTCGACACGACATCTTAACGGTTCGAAAGGTGATAATCGACTCTAAGTAAGGGAAAGTGTGAGACCATCCACATGAGTGCTGAAAGGAATCCGTCAAAATTCGATTACACGACAAATCAGACAAATTTAAAGGCTGTCAGTTCCACCGGAAACCTAAGAATTATAATTACGAACAACTTAAATTGGAACAGTCACATAGATAATGTTGTGGGAAGGCAAACCAAAGACTACGTTTTATTGGCAGAGCGATTAAAAGATGCAACAGGTCTGCTAAAGAGATAGCCTGTTCTGTAGTATTGCTGTGCGGTGTGGGATACGCACCAGATGGGATTCACGGAGGATATCGGAAAAGTTCAGAGAAGGCCAGCTCGTTTTGGATTATCACGAAATGGGTGCGAGACTGTCACAGATATGATATGCGAATTGGAGACGCAAACATTAAGACAAAGGCGTTTTTCGTTGCGGCAAGGTATTTCCATGAGATTTCGATCACCAACGTTCTTCTCTGAATGTGAAAATATTTTGTTGCCGGCAGCCTACATAGGGAGACATGATAAAAATTTTAAAATAAGAGAAATCAAAGGTCGTACGGAAAGATTTGTGTGTTCATTTTTCCCGCGAGCTGTTAGAGAGTGGGACGTTAGAGAAAAATTGTGAAGGTGTTTCGAGGAACCCCCTCCATACACTTCAGCATCTATTGCAGAGTCATGTAGACGTAGATAAATTGTAGGTTTAGTTTCACCAGATCTCTGTTTTCGGAATCCATGCCAATCCCATTGAGTAGGTTATGTTTTCTCTAGGAAGTCAAAGTCTACTGGGGTTATTCGAGAATAGATGTGGGTGATACAGGACGGTAGTTCACTGTATCAGTCGTGCTTCCTTTTCTTAAAATGAGTGTTACCTGTGCTCTTCTCCAATCGCATGGGTCACACTTTCCTTCTAAGGATCTACGGTAATCTGTGGTGAAGAGCGAAGTTAATTCGTTCGCTAATTCCTCTGTAGACTTTGACAGGGACTCCCACACGCCTCTGAGACAGCACTGAATTTTAGCGACAGAAACTGTTTATCTACACCACTAGTACATCTTAGTGTCTTTTCATTGCACAAATTCCGCGTCTGCGGTTGATTTTCCGAATGTTTGGCTGGTTGTCTGTGTGCCATAGGCGATTTACTTCTTTCATCTACAGTCTTGAGAAAATGCGAAATGAATGTAGCAAACGCGAGTAACAAGCGAATCACGTCTGGCAACCGAGAAAGCAGCCTTTTATTTAGACGCAGAGACTGAATTTGTGTATAAAATTTTATAATAATCAATGTCACCTCTAAAAAAATTAGGGAAGATAGATAAAATAATTGCTAGTACTGATTACAAATTCCCTAGTTTTAGTACTGATACGGCTATTGAATAACGACAGCGTCCTTAATTTTCGCTATAAATCGACATTTAAAGTCGAGAGTTCAGTGTTTGAAAAAACAGAGTAAGCATTATCGCGGTGTCATAGCAATATGCAATAGCTCTTTAAGAGGCTGTGTTGAGTGCCTGTGGGCGTGCTATATGGAGAAGTGCCTGAGATATCAGTTTCCAGTCTATGTGTGCACCAACTGGCATATCGCAGTGTATCGGTTCACTAAATCATGCACCAGCCTGTGGATTTAACTTCTGTGCCTTTCAGTTTACTCTAGCAAACAGTGCCAAATAGCAATAGTAGCTCACTATTTTAATTTCAGACTGATAACTTTGATAGTTGCCAAGATATAGAAATTTAATTGTAACTGACATTTTCCGTATTGCATTAGAAACTGCTTCCCGACGCGTTGTATCACATTATACACATGTCATAGAAATTAACTGGGTAAACAGCTTTTGTTGAATAGTTAAAACACTGTCAACAATGCCTCACCATAACTCCGGACGTGCTTTACAGTGCTGTTCGCAACATTATTCCTCGACTACAGCTATTGTTGAGGAATGATGATGGACATATTGAGCATTTCCTGTATAGAACATCATTTTTGCTTTGTCTTACTTTGTTATGCTAATTATTGCTATTTTGATCAGATGAAGCACCGTCTGTCGGACATTTTTCCAATTTCTGTATTTTTTTGGTTCTAATAAAACCCGATGTCAGTCCAAGCATTTGTGTCAATTTGTATCTCTCTATCTACATTATTCCGTAATTTATTCAGTTTTCAAATTTATACTGACTTTTTTATCACCCGGTATTAGGTAGCTCTTGTACGAAAATACGCTCACGAAGTTGTAAAAGTAAATCTCACCCTGATGCGCAACGCCTTTCTTGTAGCCTCTGCCACTAGAGTTGGATAAGAATATCCGGGACGCTTTCACGCATTCTAAACAAACCTATGACGAAACGAGCTTCTCTTCTCTGGATCTTTTCTCAGTTAATAGTAACTGATACGGGTCCCAGACTGAGAAGCACTATTTCAGTATCGTTTGGTGGAGGATTTCTCAAACTGCATCCTCTGTAGGTGAACTGCTATTTTTTTGTAATTTTTTTATCTGAAAATACAGTGCAGTTATTTTTAAGAGCTTGCCTCAGTTAACTACTGAAGAACTAATGGATAGAAAAAAAGAATCAGCAGAATGTTGTTGTTGTGGTCTTCAGTCCTGAGACTGGTTTGATGCAGCTCTCCATTCTACTCTATCCTGTGCAAGCTTCTTCATCTCCCAGTAACTACTGCAACCTACATCCTTCTGAATCTGCTTATTGTATTCATCTCTTGGTCTCCCTCTACGATTTTTACCTCCCACGCTGCCCTCCAATACTAAATTGGTGATCCTTCGATGCCTCAGAACATGTCCTACCAACCGATCCCTTCTTCTAGTCAAGTTGTGCCACAAACTTCTCTTCTCCCCAATTCTGTTCAATACCTCCTCATTAGTTATGTGATCTACCCATCTAATCTTCAGCATTCTTCTGTAGCACCACATTTCGAAAGCTTCTATTCTCTTCTTGTCCAAACTGTTTATCGTCCATGTTTCACTTCCATACATGGCTACTCTCCAGACAAATACTTTCAGAAACGACTTCCTGACACTTAAATCTATACTCGATGTTAACAAATTTCTCTTCTTCAGAAACGCTTTCCTTGCCATTGCCAGTCTACATTTTATATCCTCTCTACTTCGACCATCATCAGTTATTTTGCTCCCCTAATAGCAAAACTCCTTTACTACTTTAAGTGTCTCACTTCCCAATCTAGTTCCCTCAGCATCACCCAACTTAATTCGACTACATTCCATTATCCTCGTTTTGCTTTTGTTGATGTTCATCTTATATCCTCCTTCCAGGACAGTATCCATTCCGCTCAACTGCTCCTTTAAGTCCTTTGCTGTCTCTGACAGAACTACAATATCATCGGGGAACCTCAAATGCAACTATTGACACATCCCGCGTAATCAATTTTTACCAGCGTTCCTGCCCGAGTTACAGTGCTTTTCGCCCTGGATTGGGCAACGGCTTCGTGCAGTTTACTGAGGCAAGCTAGCAACATGTACCGCACCGCCACGTAGCCTTTGCGATGCAAATATCGCAGAGGATGCGGCCGCTTGCAGAACGAGTGTGCGGCGCCGGTGGACCGAGGCCACAGCGCCGGCCGATCGGGAAACCCCGCAAAAAAAGGGGGGGGGAGGGGAGGGCTGCGCTGGACCGTGGAGCGTGTCGCCTGTCACTTGTTCCGAGGATGACACGCCGCCACCCCTGCCGGCCCCGCCGCCTCCGCAGCCGCGAAAGTGTGACGGCCGCTTCCTCCGGCGTGGGAGCAGGCGCCCACCGGCCGCCGTCCTCTGCCCTGGACACCGCTTCCGCCTCTCGGCCAGTGTGTCTGGCAGGCCAAGCGAGCTGCACCCATCTAGCAAGACTTCTCACTATAGCTTGCTAACGCACGGTAACGCGGTTGGAACAGTTCTTCGTCTCGTCCTACGTTGACATCTATTATTTTATTTACACTGCCTGCCAAAATCAGTTCCAATCCAATGGCTCTGAGCACTAGAGTTGGGCAACACGATTCTTTTTCCCGATTAGATTCCTACGATTCAATCTCACATTGCGAATCGATTCCTATCATTCGTTCACGATTCGTTCTAGTCTGCGATGGCTCGATTCTTACGGAATGCAAGAAGTTCTACATATTTCTCACAGATGGCAGGACATGTCTGAAATTGTCAATGGGGTTAGAATCGAACTGTGTTATGATAAGATATGCCAGAAATAGTTTATTTATGAGTAAACTTGCATATGACGTTACAAGTGTGATTCTCGATTTGTACGTGTAATGCGTTAATTGATGAAAGCTGGCGTCGGCGCGGTGGCTGATGGTAGAGATAGTAAATAGGAAATGCCTTCACGCTCGTGCCCGTCAGCCACCGCCAAGTGTCAGCTTGGTTTTCACGAGCAATATTACGCCCCGAGAACTCCGTTTGTTCGTTCCGAGCTTCCTTTGGCCACACGCATCCTCCACTTGACTGTCATCTGGCGGTCGTAATCATTCGGCACGACTCGGCATGATTCGGAAGTTGCCTTCGAAGCATAGCGAACTAAGAATCGATGAATCGTTGGAATTTGTTATCGTCACGACTCGAAAACATGCAATCGTTCTTACGATTCTTTTGAACGACGGTTCGTCCGTATCACGATTCGATTCTTACGATTCTTTATTTAGAGTCGTTCACGAATCGCCACAACTCTACTGAGCACTATGGGACTTAACATCTGAGGTCAGAGGACATCACCCACTTCCATGCCCGAGGCAGGATTCGAACCTGCGACCGTAGCAGCAGCGGGGTTCGGACTGAAGCCCCTAGAACCGCTCGGTCACAACGGCCGGCGCCAAAATCAGTGAACCACCCAGAATGGAGGGAGGAAGCTGATGTCAAGAGATGGCGGTGTCACGCCAAAATCGGCAACGCGAATCGATACTACAGACATTAGGGAGGCTCGCCACAACCAATAGGAGGAAGTCTAGAGGACACACCGCAGCAGTGGCCCCGCACTGAGGTCAATATAACCTCAAGCATGCAAGAGCTCAGACCAGTTCGAGACTCAGCTGCAGCACACAGCATCATAGAGTAGGAGCAACAAGTAGTTGAAGTTTCAGATCATCTTGCACTGTTGTAAATGTCAAACATTGTATTTCAACAGAACAGTTTGTTACCTACGAGGGAAACTCCCCATCGCACCACCCTCAGATTTAGTGGTAAGATGTTCCAGTGGACAGCGCGTCAAAAACTGAAGACGCATCAGGTACGTAAACAGGAAGAAGGTGTACTGGACTGGGGGGGGGGGGGGGGAAGAAAAGAAAATCAAAGTGGATACAGTGTATGGTCCAAGAACAAGAAATGCAATATAGAGCAGCTGGGAAGAGAAATGGCGTCGTACTGAAGTGGCTACGGTTTTTGGACTGCCAAATGGGCGAGCCGTGTTCAGACCTCCATCGTGACAACTTCCTCTTTTCCCCCCTGTTCGTTTTTTCAAATTTGTGCCTGTGTCGTGGTGTTGCAATAGCGATGTGTAAGGAAGAGACTTATAATGACAGTTTATTCTGCACAACTTCTCTATTAGCAGGAGAAAGGAAGTGAGTTTCGAATGTGAATCGCAAACGTTGAATGAGAAGGCGACAAGTAAACCGAATCCTCTACCGGAAAACACGTCTGGTGTGTCACACACGGCATTCGGGGCAGTACGTGTGGCATGTGATTGGAATCTCTTGTCAAAAAAAAAAAAAAAAGGTTCAAATGTGTGTGAAATCCTATGCTAAGGTCATCAGTCCCTAAGCTTACACACTACTTAACCTAAATTATCCTAAGAACAAACACACACACCAATGCCCGAGGGAGGACTCGAACCTCCGCCGGGACCCGCCGCAAAGTCGATGATTGCAGCGCCCGAGACCGCTCGGCTAATCCCACGCGGCAATCTCTTGTCGACGCATCTAATTTGCACGCCTGGTAAGTGAGTGAGATATGCCTCTTCGTTCGATTTAGGTGTTCGTATGAATGTGATCGCTCCCAAGGAAATGATGAAAACATAATAGTTTGCCACATAAGCTGCAACAAATGAACGCAACAGTTTTACAATCACACTGATAATCTGGGGTCTGTCAGAAAGAATGTTTTTAACGTTTTTGAAGCTGCGTTCCGTTCTGGAAGTCCTGACTCTTAAATTCCTTTGTTGTAACATAGTTCACAACCGTTTATTCGTTGTTTTCATTTCTGTGAGACGTCTATGTGGTATCTCGCCTATTCATCACTTGCGACGGTAACGCATTCTTACGACATGACCCATATTCTATAGCCAATGTGTAGTATGACGACTGCCAAGAGAACAAACATTTCAGTTGCTGGACGGACATTTCAGCGTTGTGAAAAATGAGTAAATAAAACAAATGGCATAAAGAAGTTGTGAACACGGCTCGCCTACTTGACGGGCCAACACCATGAGCACTTACCCACCACACCTTGGCTGTTCCTCTTTATTGCACTTCTTGTTCTTGAACCGTTCACTGTTTCTATTTTGCTTTTTTTTCACAGTTCAGTACACTTTCTTCCTGTTTTCATGCTTGACCTGGTTCGGGTTTTGACGGGCTATCCACTGGCCATCTTACCACTAAATCTGAGGTGGTGAGGGGGTGGGGGGGGGGGGTTCCATGGGAAGTTTCCCTTGTTAGTGTATCAAGTGATACTTTTATAGTCAATGAAAACTGTAAATTAACAAGCAAACATATGGCAAAGAACTGTGTCAAATACAAGTAAATCTTTTATAATAAAGTGAATCAATATTTCATGTGTTCTAGTTTGATGAGCGTTATCACAGAGCAATCAAAGAACCCACAGTTACGACCGGACGATAGTGGTTTCGACTTGTCAAAAAATAAAATAAAATAAAAGTAAAACCCTCATGGTTTGAGGGGCTATACGATCTTCCGTTAGTGATTACAAAATCGAATAAACTTTACAAAGAACTTATATGTATGAGCCCTCGCATCAGTATGACGTTGCGACCTCCTCTGGCCTCGATAAAAGCAGTGATTCTTTTAGGAAGGGTGTTATGAAACTTGGATACTGGCGGTATGATGGAGCTGACGTCCAAGATGTACCCACGAAAGTTCTGTCGGAGGGAGAAACCTGGGGATGTTGGTGGCCCCGAGAGTACCTCAGCATCACGCAGACACATCATAGAGACACGTGGCATGTGTGGTCGATCATGTTCTTATTGAAAAATGGTGCTGGGACATCGCGGCATGAGAGATACCGCCCCAGGACACAGGACAAGCGTGACATGAAGTTATACATACAAGATGGCTTCTACCACTATGACGCCAGGAGTAACAACGCTCTGCATCTACAAAAACTTTGGAAGATTGGGACCTCTCCACGGGTCGCCGCTATACTCTCCGACGATGGTCATCCAGGGTAGTGCAGAACTGTGGTTCATCGCTGAACACACAGCAGCCAATGTTTCCCCCTAACTAAACCACCCAAACACAGCCGTTTATGATGAAATTACAATTAAATCACTACGCTTACCTGCATACAGGCGTTGATATACGTCAACGGGGACAGGTGAAAATGTGTGCCCCGACCGGGACTCGAACCCGGGATCTGCTGCTTACATGGTAAACGCACTATCCATCTTCTTTCCTTTTTTTTCATTTTGTTCGTTGTTGATCATCGTGTTTGGTCGTTGTGGGCGTCACATGACATCCGTTAAAGTTCGTTTGTTGATTCTTTCACTCAGTTTTTTATTACAGATTCCAACCAGCTCTCTGACCGAACACGCTGAGTTACCGTGCCGGCATCCATCTGAGCCACCGAGGACACAGAGGATAGCGCGACTGCAGGCACTTATCTCTGGCACGCCTCCCGTGAGACCCATTTATATAAGGCTCACCGGCCATTTGACCATCTTCTTCTGTGCGGATGCACAAACAGTGCCCGAACTCTTACGGGAATTGGCAAAAAGCCGCGAGTAACGAGTATAATGGGTAGGAGCACTAAGAATATAGTGGGCTACAAGGTCACCGATGGTATCTGTTCTTTCGGACATGTCCGAAAGAACAGATACCATCTTCATGTATATACAGCCGTTTATGTTGTGGGATTAGCAGCAGCCTATTCATGGGACATGATGTTGCAGGGAGATCGTTCTCGAATGGCAAATGCGGACGTGAAGGAGTTTTGATGTATTTGGTGCACACTATGGCTATTCTCCCTTGTGTTGGTCACGCGTGGTCGACCGGAATATTGCTGGCTAGTGTGCCTGCCTTCTCATATCAAATGGTTCAAATGGCTCTGAGCACTGTGGGACTTAACATCTGAGGTCATCAGTCCCCTAGAACTTAGAACTACTTAAATCTGACTAACCTAAGGACATCACACATATCCATGCCCGAGGCAGGATTCGAACCTGCGACCGTAGCGGCAGCGCGGTTCCAGACTGAAGCGCCTAGAACCGCTCGGCTACAACGGCCGCCCTTCACATATCAACGCAATTCAATGTCAGGCCACTGTCACGTGTGAATAACACACAAATGTCGATACTGCGTGATCCGACCAGCTGGACAAATGGAGACCCACAATGAGGCCTCTTACAAACTCTGACAGTTGCTGATAGCGCTGTCTCACACAACCACACGAAATCTCTCTGTCCTTCACAGTGATCACTCAACATCTGGCGCTATTCATGCCCGTTGTATACCCTGCCAGACCCGCTAACAACACTAAACACGAACAAGGCTAATGTACACTGGTTGCCGTTCTACCTGTCACACTAATCATTCACATATCCGCTATCGGTGTGAACGTGTACGTAACTACATTCACATCTGACGACGTCTTCAGAGTCCTACACTTTTGTGTCAAGAACTGTATTTTTTTTTTTTTTTTTTTTTTTGCCTTTACTCGACATTAACCATAGGGTCAGTAATAGTTATAAGTGTTCAGAGTTAAAATAAAACTTTCAGGCAACTTATAAAATAAATACAATAAATAAAATACTAATTATTGTATATGTATGATAGTGATTGGTTGTAATTAATATTTGCTTATCTGGAACGTGGACGTTTAATTATTTGGTATCAGACGCTTGACAATGGCTTTTTCGTAAATGCAGTTATTCGTAGTTGACCGTGAAATGTGATTCAAATAATCGGATTTCGTATTTAAATCGTTTCCAAAGACTGCTGCGGTAGGTGCGGACTCAAAATCTAAATCTCAATATTAGAATAATTTGCCAGCCATGTCAATACGTCGTACAGAGGTGACTGTCTACTAAACATAAAAAAGTTTACACAGTTAGTTAAATCAGATATATTCAACGAATAAGCCTACAGTTAAATAATTCTACTTACTTTCATAAATATAAATTCTTTACAGAATCGAGTGCCTAGTAAGATTGCAACTCGCAGTGTTCTTATATAACTTCAAATATGGCGGTGTGCCAGTTAATAAAATATACGTGCTTCCCGCACCAGTTGTTCTGCAAGACCTCTCCCTTCTTAATCAAACATAAGAGTGTCCTAATTGTATTTTGTTTTATCAGCGACATAGCGCTGCAGTTCTGTGCCATAGGCTTTATTTATTTGTCAGAGATTAATTATTTAATTAAGATTTCGCGTTTCCGAGGAAACTCACGAACGGCATGCAAATGTGCCTTTATAAACTGAAAAAATAAACTTCGGGTAGTACAATATACAAAAAGGATTTAATTAGCGTCATGATTTTTAAAGCTGAATAACACGTACAGTGTTTTATTCTACTGATTTTTGTGTATTTGTAAATAGTTTTCGGTTTATTAGGCCATTTTCAGGAAACAGTTTTGTAATAGCAGGATTTGAGAGTTTTGGCTAAATTGTCAGATAGCTTTCCTAAATATGAGATAGTGCACCAGCTGGTGTGCTGCCTTTCATTTCATGATGCCTCGATTTACATCCGTGCCAACGTCAAATCAGAATTTTCAAACGGAATTAGACTCCACTAAACGTATTTCATCTAACAGTTGATATACCCCTGACTTAATAGACAACACAAGAAACAAAGAAGAAAAATGTTGTCCTACTTGTATCTCCATCCTGTAGCATCAGTCATATCTAAAGCCAACTGGTGTGCTTCTCCGTATTTAGGAAAGCTATCGACAAATTAGATAAAACTCTCAAATAACGCGATTACACAATTTCATTCTTTGTAAAAGGCGCTACATCTCATATGTTATTCTGTTTATTTATGTTTTATGGCCTTCATTGGACCACTCTAGTCAGTTATACAAAGGGTTATACAGGTTGTTGTTATTCAATAATACAATACAGTTCAATAACTCAGTGAAGCGCCAAAGAGACTGGTATAAACAAGCGTATTCAAAATTAGGGATGTGTAAACAGCCAGAATACAGCTCTGCGGCCGACAACGCCCTTCTAGGACAAAAACGATCTGGCGCAGTTTTTAGATCGGTTACTGCTGTTTGAACGTGGCGTTATAGTCGACGCACGAGCAGTGGGACACACGATCTCCGAAGAAGCGATGAACTGGGGATTTTCCTTACGACCATTTCACGGGTATACCGTGAATACCAGGAATCCGGAAAACATCAAACGTCCGACATCTCTGCGGCCGAAAAAGATCGTGCAAGAATGGAACCAACGACGACTGAAGGCAATCATTCAGTGTGACAGAAGTGCAACCCTTCCGCAAATTGCTGCAGATTTCAATGCTGTGCCACCAACAAATGTCAGTGTGCGAACCATTCAACGAAACATCATCGATATGGGCTTTCGAAGTCGAAGACATGGACCCTGCATGTCAGCAGGGGACTGTTCAAGCTGGTGGAGCCTCTATAATTTTGTGGTGCGTATGCAGTTGGAGTGATAGTCTAGAGTCTAATCTCGATACGGCTCTGAGAGGTGACGCGTATGTAAGCATCTTTTCGGATCATTTGCATCGGTTCATGTCCATTGCGCATCTCGATGGACTTGGGCAATTTCATCAGGTCAATGCGACACCCCACAAATCCAGAATTGCTACAGAGTGGCTCTAGGAATACTCTTCTGAGTTTAAACGCTTCCACTGGCCACCAAACTCTCCAGACATGAATATTATTGAGCATATCCGGGACGCCTTGCAACGTGTTGTTCAGAAGAAATCCTCACCCCCTCGTACTCTTACGGATTTATGGACAGCCGTGCAGGCTTCATGGTGTCAGTTCCCTCCAGCACTACCTCAGACATTAGTCAAGTCCATGCCATGTCGTGTTGCGGCACTTCTGCGTGCTCGCGGGGGCCTTAGGTGATATTAGGTAAATGGTTCAAATGGCTCTAAGCACTATGTGACTTAACATCTGAGGTCATCAGTCCCTTAGACTTAGAACTACTTAAACCTAACTAACCTAAGGACGTCACACACATTCATGCCGGAGGCAGGATTCGAACCTGCGACCGTAGCAGCAGCGCGGTTCCGGAGTGAAGCGTCTTGAACCGCTCGGCCAAAGCGGCCAACGATATTAGGTAGGTGTGTCAGTTACTTTGGCTCTTGGGTGTAATTCAATAGACTTTTTAAAAGTACAGTGGTTGCACAGGGATTATTATAATTTATTATTATATGAAGGATTTTTTGCTCTTCTGTCTGCACAGTATTTGCTCATTCTTTCAGATATTTTCTTCCTTCGTATGAGATCACTCTTCATGTATTCCTTTTACTGATCTTTGTTTGTAGCATGATTTGTGTATCTTGCAGTATTCTTGTTTCTTCTGTTTTGTCCTTTAAGTCATCTACTATTATCTGGAGTTCTCTTACACGTTCTTTAATTCATGTGATCCATTTAATATTGCTCTTACTGTTCCACAATTTTTCTGTTATTACCTTACCAGTTCTGTTTTCTGGTGTTATCAACAGATGTTCAGAGAATGAGATACGTCTCTTCCTGATTGTGTTCGTTACTGTTTCTATTTTCTTCTACACAAGAATAATTAGGACGTGCATAAATAAACACTATCAAGTAAATGAGCATTTCGACAAAAACCTGATTCTCTCGACATGCCTTATAATTTTTTTGTCCTTTGAGGACTCTTTCTACCTCTTGGAAATGGGTGCTCTAATTTGTTAGGTCAGTTTTTAATAGGGGTATTTACGTTGGTTTGTAAGGGTTCTTTGGCTTCTTCATAATTCAAAAGTTTATTAAATGCTGTTGCCATGACTTCAGAATTTTATTTGTTACTGTGTCCCATTCCCCGTCTTTCAGTATTAGCAACAGGGGCTCATACTGTTGTAGCTGTTTCCCAAAGATTTTGTAGTAGTACCTGGAACTGGTTTTGTGGCAATTATGTTCTATAGAGATTAGATGGACATATTTTAAAATTTGTTTTCAAAATTGTCAATTTTTTCTGTTGATACACCAACAAATCATACAGCTTTCTTCACGGTGTGGTAATGGACACGTCCAAGCACGATAGCTCCGCTCTGATATTTTGCCACGGCTCCACGTCTGACCACTTTATTTCGCTGATTCCGCACAACCGGCTGGCATAAAAGCTCCATTACATTGCCATGACATAAGTTACTTTTAGAGGCACAGATGGCAACGTAGAACCATTTCTGCATCATCTACAGAGCTGCAAAGCCAAAATTGTGCTCTTTTGTGGGTTGACTAATATTATTTACAGACAGCACCTGTTTGTTCCTCCTGTGGTTGCTGTGCGCTACAGGGTCAGCGTCTGGGCTAAGGAGGCTTTCTCCTCCTTGCAGTTGATGAGATAGTCTTTCTCTAATCCTCATAAATGGGTAGTGGTTTGGGAATATGAGGAAGGCTCACGTTGGAGTGATTTCCCCATGATGAGCGGTGTTTTCCATTGAAGAGAAGCGTCTGAAGGTAAGACAACACGGGGCGGAACTACATTGCAGCAGAACGGTGCAACACGACACGTCTCTATATAGTATACAGCTTTCGAATTGCAGCGGCACGACAATAGGTATCAAATTTTATATGTAAGTGGTAGGCAACTTTCGATCAAAATGGACGAAAGTGAGATGGATGTGGTAGTAATTTCTTTGTTGTTCGAGAAAGAAAATAGGTTGGAGGACAAGCAAGCAAGAAAAATGCGAAAAATATGGCTGGATAACATTTAGAATTCATGATATGAAGGAGAAAATCACACACTTTTGCCACGGCTTAAAAAATTCCAAAGAGATTTCATACGTACTTTAGGATGCCTCAAGATAAATTCGACTCACTACAAACCATGGAGTCCCATATACCAAAAGCGAATACACTATTCCGAAAACCGATAGGCGTGGAAGAAAAACATCATAATTATTAGGTAACTATTTTTATTTACTACGTGGGTACAAATTATTGTACATCATATGTAACATTTTGTGGCTGTAGAAAGCCATTCTTAGTTGTATCATATGTGTGGTTTAATTTTTCCGTTTTACCTCCGGAATCCTTTGAGAAGCGTTGTCAGTTCCTTTGAGACAGTCATAGGTAGCTGTGTGAGAAATATTGTATTGATTACTAGAAGCAATCTGATATCAGTATACTTTGAGTTTTGAGGAATTATTTATTTAAATCGAATGTAGATAGAATTAGATCGACAAATGGTTTATTTAAATCATAAGATGAGATCAACTGTAGATTAAAACTGAAGAAACTGCAAAAAGGTAGGAATTTAAGAAGATGGGACCTGGATAAACTGAAACAACCAGAAGCTGTAGAGAGTTTCAGAGAGAGCATTAGGGAAATACAATGGAAAGAAGTACAGTAGAAGAAGAACGTGTAGTTTTGAGAGATGAAATACTGAAGGCAGCAGAGGCTCAAGTAGGTAAAAAGTCGAGGGCTAGTAGAAATCCTTGGGTAACAGAAGAAATATTGGATTTACTCGATGAAAGGAGAAAATATAAAAATTCAGTAAATGAAGCTTTCGAAAAGGAATACAAACGTCTCATAAATGAGATCGACAGGAAGTGCAAAGTGGCTAAGCAAGGATGGCTAGAGGACAAACGTAAGGACGCAGAGGCATATATCACTAAGGGTAAGACAGATATTTCCCACAGAAAAATTAAAGAGATCTTTGGAGAAAAGAGAACCACTTGTATGAATATCAAGAGCTCAAATGGGAAACCAGACCTAAACAAAGAAGGGAAAGCAGGAAGGTGGAAGGACTATATAGAGGGTCTATACAAGAGCGATGTACTTGAGGACAATGTTATGGAAATGAAAGAGGACTTAGTTGAAGATGAAAAGGGAGATATGATACCGCGTGAAGAATTTGGCGGAGCACTGAAAGACCTAAGTCAATAAAAGGCCCCGGGAGTAGACAACATTCGATTAGAACTACTGATAGCCTTGGGAGAGCCAGCCATGACCATACTCTACCGTCTGGTGAACAAGATGTATGAGACAGGCGAAATACCCTCAGACTTCAAGAAGAATATAATAATTCCAATCCCAAAGAAAGCAGGAATCTACAAGTGTGAAAATTACCGAACTCTCGGTTTAATAAATCATGGGTGCAAAATACTAACACAAATTCTTTACAGACGAATGGAAAAATTGGTAGAAGCCGACATCAGCTAAGATCAGTTTGGATTCCGTAGAAATGTTGGCACACGCGATGCAATACTGAACCTACGACTTATCTTCGAAGATAAATTAAGGGAAGGCATTTGTACACTTAGAGAAAGCTTTTGAAAATGTTGACTGGAATACTCTCAAATTCTGAAGGGAAGGGAGTGAGACAGGGTTGTAGCCTATCACCCATGTTGTTCAATCTGTATATTGAGCAAACAATAAACGAAACAAAAGAAAAATGTGGAGTAGAAATTAAAACCCATGGAGAAGAAATAAAAGCTTTGAGGTTTGCCGATGACATTGTAATTCTGTCGAGACAGCGAAGGACCTGGAAGAGCAGTTGAACCGAATGGACAGTGTCTTGGAAGGAGGATATAAGATGAACATAAAAAAAAGCAAATCTAGGATAATGGAATGTAGTTGAATTAAATCAGGTGATGCTGAGGATACTAGATAAGGAAATGAGACACTTTAAGTAGTAGATGAGTTTTGCTATTTGGGGAGCAAAATAACTGATGATGGTCGAAGTAGAGAGGATATAAACTGTAGTCTGGCTATTTCAACGAAAGCGTTTCTGAAGAAGAGAAATTTGTTAACATCGAGTATAGACTTAAGTGTTAGGAAGTCTTTTATGAAAGTATTTGTATGGAGTGTGGCTATGTATGGAAGTGAAACTTGGACGGTAAATAGTTTAGACAAGAAGAGAATAGAAGCTTTTGAAAAGTGGTGCTACAGCGGAATACTGAAAATTAGGTGGGTAGATCTCGTAACTAATGAGGAGGTACTGTATAGAATATAGGCGAAGGGGAATTTGTGGTACAATCAGACTAAAAGATCGGTTGTCAGGACACGTTCTGAGGCATCAAGGGATCACCAATTTAATACTGGAGGGAATCGTGGAGGGTAAAAATGGTAGAGGGAGACCAAGAGATGAATACACTAAACAGAAACACTGCATGTAGGTTGCAGCAGGTTCTGGGAGATAGAGTAGTATGGACAGCTCCGTCAAACCAGTCTCTGGACTGAAGACCTCAACAACAACAATAACAACAACAAAACGTAGATGGAGCTGTTTCCTTTGTTACTGATCTGGCTTGTCCTGTTGATGTCAAGCTCCTCGGCAGATTCTCCGATACTGTACCATGTATTTTATTTTTTGCCATCAGCTGTAGGTCTGGAGGCAAGGCTTGAGAGAGTCAGCTATAGCTCAAAAAAAAAAAAAAAAAAACTAGAACACTGGCTAGCGATAACTGAAGCGTTCGGATCGTATTCCTCACAGTAACATTCTTGGAAACCTATGACGTTGCTGATATAGAAGATAGGGAAGCAATGGAAAATATTTCTATAGCCCGACCTGTGACATATGTATCCACAGGTAGAGAGGTATTGAACCAGCAATGGTAACCACATGCATGCGGCCCATAGAGGACTTGGCTCTTGTTTACATAGACATGTGACGTCAACAGTCGAAGAACTCTAACTGTATACACAAAAATAGACGTGACTGTCACCTGCTGGATGTAGCTGATAGGTGCCTGAGAGCAATGGCTCGTGCCCTGAGCTCATCTGTCCAGTAGAGGCCCGAGGTGGCGGCGGCTTGTGTGTGCATTGGAGCCTCTGATATGTTGTGATTGACGATAGTTCTGAAGCATTTTTCACGTACACTGACTGTTTGTGCACTACATTATTTTTGGCCATTTAAGCATTGTGAGCATGTTGGCAGAGCGTGTTACATGCATTATTTCGGTGATTTACGAGTGGTTTGCAGGTCTGTAGGCTATGTACTGAATTATTTGGACAGTTTAGAATTAGTGAGCGTGTCTGCAGAGCGTTTTACATGCGTTATTTTGATAATTTATGAGTGGTTTTCGTGACCGTACATCAGTGTATTGCCTTATTTCGGTGATTTGCGAGTAGTTTGCAGGGCTCTAGGCTGTGTATTGTGACCTCAATCACGTTGGGGTGGGTGTTTTGTATCAGGGTAATAAATAAACTATGTGAAATGTGCCCCTAAATAAATTGTTCCGAAACTAAATAAAGTACACTTTTTCCTCCTTCCAGGACAGGGTGAGTCCTTTTCCCATTTTTCTCCCAGGCCGCAATCTTGGGTTACATCACAGGAAGGACGATGGTGCCCTCTGCTGGCAGTACTGTGTACTAAGCAGTTGGACTCTGGACCTCATGGTGAACACGCTGTATGGAGCTACTGCCTCAAATTGTTTAAAGAAACACTGCATGCAAAATAAAGACTTACGTCGATCCTACACAGCAGTCCAGGACAGGCTGAGTCCTTTTCCTACCAATTCCTAGGAAGAGGTGGCGGTCAGATGACTTAGGTTAGTGGAAGTAACCTAAGTGACCTATTTCCCCACCATTTTCTTAGGTTAGTGGAGATAGCCACAGTGCATTACATTGTCCTACTGGAATTAGAGCTTCCCACCATTTTCTGGTGGTGAGGGAAGGGGGAGGGGATGGGGAGGGGGAGGTTAATTAATTGATCAATTTAATTAAGTAGTCAATAAAATTGGTAACATTGAGTAGGGCTATTCCAATAACTTAGACCTGAAAGTTTACTTGTAGCAATGACGGCAAGGGGGTGGTTTCCTGAAGGGGAGAGGGGAGGGGGCTAGGGTGGGGCAACAATAGGTTAAGTACCTGTCAAAAGGATGGATCCTCTTAGCAGAACAATAGGTTAAGGACCTGTCAATCAAAGGAGGACAATAGGTTAATGACATGTCAATCAAAGGAGAGCGATAGGTTTGCCCCTGAGTGCATACTGTCCCTGATGTAGGCAACTCACACTAACAAAATGCGCTGGTGCCCCTATTGTCCCCCTACTTACTATCCCCCACTTTCTTGAAAAAATTCCACACAGATGACTGGTTTTTACGGTTCATTTTTTGAACAACAAAGAAAAAACTCTTTTCACACACCTATTACATAAACAAAATACCCTTGGAAGCGTAGAATTTCCTCAGCCAAGAGAGACTATCGGTGGCGTGCGAATAGTACTGATAGTTTCATGTCAGCACCATTCAGAACACTTCTTCACTACTGTGATCTTTGTCTCACTGCCGCCAACGACAGCGATTCATCAGTTGTTGCATTATAGTTGCGTGATGAGGACTAATCCTGTTGTTGTATGGCGCTTAAATAACGAAATGACTGACGAATGAGCCATTGTTGGCACACTGAGGTTACCACCTATGATACTCTGTAGAGCTAGGTGCTTTAGAGGCGGAATTCTTGCTCGTGACGCTCGAAAAAGTATTTATCAGGTTGCAGAATGATGAAAACTTGAAAAAATGAAAAATAAAAACAATGGTGAGCTTATTCACCCATTGCACAAGTTTAAAACAAGGGATTTCAGAATTAATGGGCAAGAGCTTAAGAAATATCTATAGAATTTGGAGTTTTGCAGAATCATTCCTGGACATTCACACACAACCCTAGGTTAGAAGAGATTAGTTTTGTCTCACATCCACTGAAACCTTCACATTTCGTTCGAATTACTTGTTAATATGCGCTTCAATGTTGTGAAAGCAGATAGTATGTAAATACAGCTGTATATTTTAATTATGTCCAGCCACCATACAAATAAAAATTCTTGACACTCGACGGGTTGTGCTTTTACTATATTCAGTTTTGCGGAAGCTGGTGTGACCATTCGCTAATCGACCACAACATGGGCGACCAACATATGAATGATGTTTGTGCTTCTGCAAAAGCAGAAGTGCCGTAGGGGCATTATGATTGCGTCTGCCGCTGCCGCTGTGGTTGCCCCGCTTGCTGCCCGCAGTGGGGCTGAGCCCTCGCCTGTGGTTGATTGGGAGGTCGTTCCAAGGCGTGGCAGGCAGCGAAAGACGTCCCCGGAGGCTGATCAGAAAGCCTCCCCGGTGCGTCTGACAAACAGGTTTCAGGTACTGTCTCTGGCTGAGCCAGATGCAGCTGCCTGCCCTGTTTCAGAGGATGATTCTCAGCCTTCAAGGTCCGGGAAGTCGCAGAGGGAGGGCTTATTGGTAGTTGGGAGCTCCAATGTTAGGCGCGTAATGGGGCCCCTTAGGGATATGGCGGCTAAGGAGGGGAAGAAATCCAGTGTGCACTCCGTGTACATTCCGGATGGAGTCATTCCTGATGTGGAAAGGGTCCTTCCGGATGCCATGAAGAGCACAGGGTGCAGCCAGCTGCAGGTGGTGGCACATGTCGGCACTAATGACCTGTGTCGCTTTGGATCTGAGGAAATTCTCTCTGGATTCCAGCGGCTATCTGATTAGCTGAAGGCTGCCGGTCATGCTTACGAGATGAAGGCAGAGCTCACCATCTGCAGCATCGTTGACAGAACCGACTGCGGACCTTTGGTGCAGAGCCGGGTGGAGGGTCTGAATCAGAGGCACGGACGGTTTTGCGACCGTGTTGGCTGCAGATTCCTTGACTTACGCCATAGGGTGGTGGGGTTTCGGGTTCCGCTGAATAGGTCAGGATTTCACTACACTCAGCTGGCGGCTACACGGGTAGCGGAGGCTGTGTGGCGAGGACTGGGCGGTTTTTTAGGTTAGAAGGCCTCAGGAAAGTACGGGGTGGGCTGCAATCTCAAAGGGTGCATGGCAAACACAGGACGTGCTTGGATCAAGGAACAGTCGGAATTGTAGTTGTAAATTGTTGTAGTTGTGCTGGGAACGTCCCTGAGCTTCAAGCGCTAATAGAAAGAACAGAAGCTGAAATCGTTATAGGTACAGAAAGCTGGCTAAAGCCTGAAATAAGTTCTGCAGAATTTTTTACGAAGTCCCAAACGGTGTTTAGGAAAGATAGATTAGGCAGAATTGGTGGTGGAGTGTTTGTGTCTGTCAGTAGTGGTTTATTTTGTAGTGAAGTCGAAGTAGATACTCCGTGCGAATTGGTATGGGTGGAGGTTATACTTAACAGCCGAACTAGGTTAATAATTGGCTCCTTCTACCGACCCCCAGACTCCGATGATATAGTTGCTGAACAGTTCAGAGAAAATTTGAGTCTCGTAACAAATAAATACCCCACTCATACGGTTATAGTTGGTGGGGACTTCAACCTTCCCTTGATATGTTGGCAAAAATACTTGTTCAAAACCGGTGGTAGGCGGAAAACATCTTCCGAGATTGTCCTAAATGCTTTCTCTGTAAATTATGTCGAGCAGTTAGTCCACGAACCCATGCGAATTGTAAATAGTTGCGAAAACACACTTGACCTCTTAGCCACAAACAATCCAGAGCTAATAGAGAGCATCATGACTGATACAGGGATTAGTGATCACAAGGTCGTTGTAGTTAGGCTCAATACCGTTTCTTCCAAAACCACCAGAAACAAACGCAAAATAATTTTATTTAAAAAAGCGGGTAAAGTGTCACTAGAAGCCTTCCTAAGAGATAATCTCCATTCCTTCCGAACTGACTATGCAAATGTAGACGAGATGTGGCTCAAATCCAAAGATATAGTAGCAACAACAGTTGAGAGATTCATACCTCATAAATTGGTAAGAGATGCAACTGATTCCCCATGGTACACAAAACAGGTCCGAGCGCTGTTGCAGAGGCAGCGGAAAAAGCATGCGAAGTTCAGCAGAACGCGAAATCCCGAAGATTGGCTAAAATTTACAGACGCGCGAAATTTGGCACGGACTTCAATGCGAAATGCCTTTAATAGGTTCCACAACGAAACATTGTCTCGAAATTTGGTAGAAAATCCGAAGAAATTCTGGTCGTATGTAAAGTATACAAACGGCAAAACGCAGTCAATACCTTCGCTGCGCAGTGCCGATGGTACTGTTACCGACGACTGTGCCGCTAAAGCGGAGTTATTGAACGTAGTTTTCCGAAATTCCTTCACCAGGGAAGACGAATGGAATATTCCAGAATTTGAAACACGAACAGCTGCTAGCATGAATTTCTTAGAAGTAGATACCTTAGGGGTTGCGAAGCAACTCAAATAGCCTGATACGGGCAAGTCTTCAGGTCCAGATTGTATACCGATTAGGTTCCTTTCAGATTACGCTGATACAATAGCTCCCTACTTAGCAATCATATACAGCCGCTCGCTCACCGATAGATCTGTACCTACAGATTGGAAAATTGCGCAGGTCGCACCAGTGTTTAAGAAGGGTAGTAGGAGTAATCCATCAAACTACGGACCTATATCATTGACGTCGGTTTGCAGTAGGGTTTTGGAGTATATATTGTATTCAAACATTATGAATCACCTCGAAGGGAACGATCTATTGATACGTAATCACCGGCCGGGGTGGCCGTGCGGTTCTAGGCGCTTCAGTCTGGAACCGCGTGATCGCTACGGTCGCAGGTTCGAATCCTGCCTCGGGCATGGATGTGGGTGATGTCCTTAGGCTAGTTAGGTTTAAGTAGTTCTAAGTTCTAGGGGACAGATGACCTTAGAAGTTAAGTCCCATAGTGCTCAGAGCCATTTGAACCATTTGATACGTAATCAGCATGGTTTCAGAAAACATCGTTCTTGTGCAACGCAGCCAGCTCATTATTCGCACGAAGTAATGGCCGCTATCGACAGGGGATCTCAAGTTGATGCCGTATTTCTAGATTTCCGGAAAGCTTTTGATACCGTTCCTCGCAAGCGACTTCTAATCAAGCTACGGGCCTATGGGGTATCGTCTCAGTTGTGCGACTGGATTCGTGATTTACTGTCAGGAAGGTCGCAGTTCGTAGTAATAGACGGCAAATCATCGAGTAAAATTGAAGTGATATCAGGTGTTCCCCAGGAAAGCGTCCTGGGACCTCTGCTGTTCGTGATCTACGACCTCGGTGACAATCTGAGCAGTTCTCTTAGGTTGTTCGCAGATGATGGTGCAATTTACCGTCTAGTAAAGTCTTCCGAAGACCAGTATCAGTTGCAAAGCGATTTAGAAAAGATTGCTGTATGGTGTGGCAGGTGGCAGTTGACGCTAAATAACGAAAAGTGTGAGGTGATCCACATGAGTGACAAAAGAAATCCGTTGGAATTCGATTACTCAATAAATAGTACAATTCTCAAGGCTGTCAATTCAACTAAGTACCTGGGTGTTAAAATTACGAACAACTTCAGTTGGAAAGACCATATGTATAATATTGTGGGGTAGGCGTGCCAAAGGTAGGGTTTCATTGGCAGGACACTTAGAAGATACAACAAGTCCATTAAAGAGATAGCTTGCACTACACTCGTTCGTCCTCTGTTAGAATATTGCTGCGCGGTGTGGGATTCTTACCAGGTGGGATTGACGGAGGACATTGAAAGGGTGCAAAAAAGGGCAGCTCGTTCTATATTATCACGTAATATGGGAGAGAGTGTGGCAGATATGATACGCGAGTTGGGATGGAAGTCATTAAAGCAAAGACGTTTTTCGTCGCGGCGAGATATATTTACGAAATTTCAGTCACCAACTTTCTCCTCCGAATGCGAAAATATTTTGTTGAGCCCAACCTACATAGGTAGGAATGACCATCAAAATAAAATAAGAGAAATCATAGCTCGAACAGAAAGGTTTAGGTGTTCGTTTTTCCCGCACGCTGTTCGGGAGTGCAATGGTAGAGAGATAGTATGATTGTGGTTCGATGAACCCTCTGCCAAGCACTTAAATGTGAATTGCAGAGTAATCATGTAGATGTAGATGTGTTTTATGTTTTCGAGTCGCTTTACACATTAACATGTACATCTGATAACACTTGTAAGTACCATGAGGACTCAGAAACGGAAGAGGACTGTAGCAGGTGTGATTAATTAATAACGACAATAATTGTATTTATTTTAAAATACGTTTTACAGTACAATCAGAAACACTTAATAAATCTTTAAAATGTCATTTTTTCCTCTACTAGCTGCGTTGTATTACAATAGCCTAATTTTCATTTGCATTCCTTGCTACAAGTAAGCCAGCTCATACGACCCGTCCCGCATAGCGACCCTCTGCACTTCAAACGGCAAGGAGGTAATAGGAACCGACAATTTTTCAGGCGCCAATTCAAATAGATTGTCGCTATAAACGATAGGACTATCGATAATTAAACCAGACTACCAATAGCGACGATAGTGCTAAATCTATCGATTAAACGATAGTATATCGATGTTTAAGTAATGCTAATTAAAGCAGTGGTTCCCAAACGTAGCTGCAAAATGTAGTTTTCTGAGGGATAAAAAAGAGAGTTCAGTGTGTTTCGGCGATGGAATTAAATATTTTTAAAAGTGCTTTACTTTTATCATTATTTCGTAGACTGTAATACTGATTACGTACGTTACCAATAGTTACACATACACGTCAAAAAAAGTTTTGCATCACCTCTGTATGTACAGAAAATTGGAATAGAAATCAACATAAACATCATTTCCGCCTTTTTTGTTGCTCATGAAAACCACACATTGCATGTTGTACCACCATACAGCGAGACCTTCAGAGGTGGTGGTCCAGATTGCTGTACACATGTGTACCTCTAATACCCAGTAACATGTCCTCTTGCATTGATGTATGCCTGTATTTGTCGTGGCATACTACCCACATGTTCAGATTGTCTCACTCCTCAACGGCGATTCGATGTAGATCCCTCACAGTGGCTTGTGGGTCACGTCGTCTATAAACAGCCCTTTTCAATCTATCCCAGGCAGGTTCGATAGGGTTCATCTCTGGCCACTCTAGTCGAGCGATGTCATTATCCTGAAGGAAGTCATTCACAAGATGTGCACGATGGGGGCGCGAACTGTCGTCCATGAAGACGAATGCCTCGCCAATATGCTGCCGATATGGTTGCACTATCGGTCGGAGGATGGCATTCACGCATCGTACAGCCGTTACGGCGCCTTCCATGACCACCAGCGGCGTACGTCGGCCCCACATAATGCCAGCCCAAAACATCAAGGAACCTCCGCCATTCTGCACTCTCTGGACAGTGTGTCTAAGGCTTTCAGCGTGACCGGGTTGCCTCCAAACACGTCTCCGACGACTGTCCGATTGAAGGCATATGCGATACTCATCGGTGCAGAGAACGTGATGCCAATCCTGAACGGTCCATCCGGCGTGTTGTCGGGCCCACATGTACCGCGTCTCGCGTCCGTCGGCCGTCGTAATTTAATATATATATTATTATATTTATTATTATTTTTTGATTGTTGCTGACTTACGTGGTGGGCCTTAATAAAAATGATATTTAAGTTGAACAATGTAATAAACTTTTCATATTAATTTCCTCGGCTAGTCAGTTCACTTTAAAGCAAAAGATCTTTAGTTATTAATGACAATTGCGGCCCACACACGCGCGAGAGTATTTTTCTTACCTCCGTTAACCATTGTATTGTAGTCAGAGTCCTGGCTCTGGGTCTCGGCTATGGTACTGAAAATAAGAATCTTAAAGCTAAGTATTTCTGCAACTTCGTGCGGCTGTGGAGAAAAATTAATATTATGCTAATAGCGGGCGAGTTTTCCGCTTCCGCTAATTTTTCATAAGTTAATATCACCACGTAATGGCGTCGTTGGCTGCATCGGCCGCTGCGATTGTTGAACTGTAAATTACTTGAATGCAGGTTAATTCAAGGAAGGCGGACATGAAATCGGGATCACCTCTTACAAATTAAAAGTGCACAATAATATTAAATCGGTATATTATATGCTTAACTCATACAAATATGCTTACATTTGCCAGCACTCGCAAGATGTTGTACGTACACAATAAAGACAAGAGAAGAAGTGGACTAAAAAAATTAACAAAAGAGCGTATCTTGTCATCTCTTTAGATCGTTCTGTCATAAATTATTTCCTTGCAATCTAAACCTACACAGAGAAATTATTATTTTACGGCTACACGATAAAAATTTGGCACTGGGGACGCTATATTGCCCCCGAAATTTTTATGTCATAAAAAATGTTCGTGTTTTTTGACATAAATATTTCCACTTTCATGTTCACAGTGTCCACACGCAGATTTTTCTTTCACAGTCTATATATGTCACATCGTATATTTAATTCGTTAAATTACTGAGGTGTGTTGCGCACAAAGTGTAATACAGATGAAGTTATCTACATAACAATATAATATACGATTGGTTACTTATACAGTCATGTACAAAAGCACATAGAATACAACTAGTTTTATTTTGGCTGCTTCTTCTTAGGGTTGCAACTTTTGCAGTGTTCAAAGGTATACAATCACGAGTTAGTCCATAAACTTGAAGTCCCAGGGGTGTCAACTGTTCGCTCCCCATTTGGCGCGGCCGTAGGGAAACCTGGGGAAAACCTCGGCGGAGCGACAGACTAACTGCTTTGGTCACTTTCACTTAATTGTTTCTGGAATGTCATTGGAGTACAGGATGTGCATACAAATATTTTTGTTGCACTATGCAAAAAATGAGGTCATTATAAAAAAATGGCTCTGAGCACTATGGGACTCAACTGCTGAGGTCATTAGTCCCCTGGAACTTAGAACTAGTTAAACCTAACTAACCTAAGGACATCACAAACATCCATGCCCGAGGCAGGATTCGAACCCTCGACCGTAGCGGTCTTGCGGTTCCAGACTGCAGCGCCTTTAACCGCACGGCCACTTCGGCCGGCGAGGTCATTATAACAATTGATTGCGGTGTCGTTGATGATCTACGCCGCGACGTTTGGCTCGCGACGGCGTCGGTTGGTGTGTTCGGTGCTCGGCGTTCGCTGCGGCTGCGGAGAGGTCAACGCCCGCTCGACGTCAGCGTGTGTCTCGCCGTCGCGGAACGTCAGAATCAGCTGATCGGCTGCACGGTTGGCGATGCGCTTCTGTCTCGCCCGAGCGTGGCGGAGTGGGATGATATCCGCCTCCCGCGCTTGTTGGCAGGCGTCAGCTCTGCTACGCATCTCCGACGTAGTACATGAAACATACACACAACCAACGTAATATTTGTTTCCCGCTGCAGATGGTTACGCTAGTGGGAAAGGAGCATTTATTAGTGTGGCAGTTGTTGTTAAGTTTTCGCCAGTTTCCGAGTGTCAAGCTAGCACTGTCTTGCAGAATACATGACATGGATCTTCTCACGTGAATGAAGTTTTGATGCGCCACTGTTTCCATTACACGTCAGTTTTTGTCTTGATAAAATTATTTATGTTTTCGCCGCACTCGCAGGCACTGGTGAGTGTCCCAATACGAGCTTAGCACAAACATTCGCCGTTTCTGCGGTCGCTGTTTTGCAACAGTCCACGCATCGCATTCCAATCTCGCATTATTGTGCTCACTGAAACTACAGTCTGTCCCAAAAATATTGACTGTGGGTTCACTTCACGTTAACAGTTCACATTTATAAGCAAATTCACAGTTTTTCGTGCGTAATATTGGCGTTTGGCGTCCTCACCGCTGTTGAACGTTCAATACTAGCACTTCACTGTCCATATCACAGTTTCACCTTCACAGTTTTTCACACTGTTTAAAGTAACTGTTTCGATTAGTTCACCAACACTAATGTACGAGGGCAGTTCAATAAGTAATGCAACACTTTTTTTTTCTGAAACAGGGGTTGTTTTATTCAGCATTGAAATACACCATGTTATTCCCCAATCTTTTAGCTACACAACACTATTTTTCAACGTAATCTCCATTCAATGCTACGGCCTTACGCCACCTTGAAATGAGGGCCTGTATGCCTGCAAGGTACCATTCCACTGGTCGATGTCGGAGCCAACGTCGTACTGCATCAATAACTTCTTCATCATCCGCGTAGTGCCTCCCACGGATTGCGTCCTTCATTGGGCCAAACATATGGAAATCCGACGGTGCGAGATCGGGGCTGTAGGGTGCATGAGGGAGAACAGTCCACTGAAGTTTTGTGAGCTCCTCTCGGGTGCGAAGACTTGTGTGAGGTCTTGCGTTGTCATGAAGAAGGAGAAGTTCGTTCAGATTTTTGTGCCTACGAACACGCTGAAGTCGTTTCTTCAATTTCTGAAGAGTAGCACAATACACTTCAGAGTTGATCGTTTGACCATGGGGAAGGACATCGAACAGAATAACCCCTTCAGCGTCCCAGAAGACTGTAACCATGACTTTACCTGCTGAGGGTATGGCTTTAAACTTTTTCTTAGTAGGGGAGTGGGTGTGGCGCCGTTCCATTGATTGCCGTTTTGTTTCAGGTTCGAAGTGATGAACCCATGTTTCATCGCCTGTAACAATCTTTGACAAGAAATTGTCACCCTCAGCCACATGACGAGCAAGCAATTCCGCACAGATGGTTCTCCTTTGCTTTTTATGGTGTTCGGTTAGACAACGAGGGACCCAGCGGGAACAAACCTTTGAATATCCCAACTGGTGAACAATTGTGACAGCACTACCAACAGAGATGTCAAGTTGAGCACTGAGCTGTTTGATGGTGATCCGTCGATCATCTCGAACGAGTGTGTTCGCACGTTCCGCCAGTGCAGGAGTCACAGCTGTGCACGGCCGGCCCGCACGCGGGAGATCGGACAGTCTTGCTTGACCTTGCGGCGATGATGACACACGCTTTGCCCAACGACTCACCGTGCTTTTGTTCACTGCCAGATCACCGTAGACATTCTGCGAGCGCCTATGAATATCTGAGATGCCCTGGTTTTCCGCCAAAAGAAACTCGATCACAGCCTGTTGTTTGCAACGCACATCCGTTACAGACGCCATTTTAACAGCTCCGTACAGCGCTGCTACCTGTCGGAAGTCAATGAAACTATACGAGACGAAGCGGGAATGTTTGAAAATATTCCACAAGAAATTTCCGGTTTTTTCAACCAAAATTGGCCGAGAAAAAAAATGTGTTGCATTACTTATTGAACTGCCCTCGTATTTCATTCAGTCTGAACTGGATTTTGGCTCGTGCTGGATTTTACCAGTCTCTCGCACTAATTATCTCTTTTCATTTTCCACTTAGAGTCGTACTTGCCTTCAGATTTTTTGACTATACAATTGTATTTCCGTCTCATCTGAGGTAAGTCCCCATGTCATGTCTGCCCACTCATTGCGTACTTGCCCTCCAGAGCCAGGCTCGACTTTACAAAACTTTGCCTCTCGCATTATCGTACACATTTTATAATCTAGGCCTAGCGAGCAAGTTCCTAGACTAGTGTTTGATTTGTGACTTTTGTTTACACGAGAAATTCGTGTAAATCTCTGCCTTAGCAGATGGCAATATATTTTAACACTGCTAAGCGGTAGTCGCGTTTACTGATTTGCTTTGTACCTTGTCCACAACACATGAGGTACCTTGGGTGATGTACACCCTGCACTCATATTGTTAAGTAAATTATGCTTGAGCATATTTCAAGATCGGTATAGACATAAATACATGGAACAACATATACATTATAATATTAAATTTTCATAAGTTTCATTGCTACTACAGTTCAAAAATATTCATGAAACTCTAATGAAAAATTCTGTCATCATTACATGCTATTGAAATTTTTTTTAATATTTTTTTTTCAAAATGCAATTGTTTAAAAATACTATTATTCCTTAACATCTACAAAATTGAATCGCACTAATCTTGTGTGCCTCATTGTCTTTAAATGTTATACTAAAATCTGAACATTTACTCACAAAAAAAATACACTATGAACTTAACCTATTATTCACATATGTAAAAGTTGCTCTACTGAGCGAACATCTTTAAGTCTTTATATGGATAGAGTCCTTTAATCTCTTCCGATTCTACGTCACCTAACAAATAGCTACATCCATGTGGTATGTCTATGATTTGGTAGGGCCCGGCATACACCGGTTGCCATTTTTTATTCTTTTTCGCTAACAGAGATGACTTGGGATGAGTCCTTATTAGCACCAAGTCACCTGGTTGATACACTGTTACCTTCTTTATTTTCTTGTCATGCTTCTCCTTTCGGCGCTCCGCGCACCTCGTTAAGTTATTTAGAGTCTCAGCTATAATTTGTTCGTGAGGTACAACTTGTCGTGGTACAGTTGGTATTGGTGACAGCCAGCTGTCGGTTTCATTCTTTCCAAACATGACTTCTAGTGGAGTATAACCGGTGGCTGAATGTGGCAATCTATTGTGGAGTTCCTCAAAAGTCGAAACGTATTCTGCCCACTTGGTGTGGCGATTCGGAATGTAAGTTCTCATGAACCTGTTCAACTCTTTAAAGGTACACTCTACAAGAGTGCTCTCCGGGTGAAATCGGGCTACAAAAATGTGTTTAATACCTTGCTCTTGTAGAAACGTTTTCCATTTGTGACCAGTAAAATAGGTGGCATTATCAGATAATATGATCTGTGGTTTGCCAACATTAACAAAATAATCTGTTCGTAATTTCTGAATGAGGGGTGTGGCCGTTGAAGCTTTTACAGGATACAATTTTAGAAATTTGGAAAAGGCATCATATACAGCAAATACATATTTCACACCACCTCTGCCAGTGGGTAGTGGCCCTAGAATGTCAACAGAAACTAGTCGTAATGGTTTGTTAGGAACAACAGGATGCAATTCACTTACAGTGGGCAGATTTGTAGGTTTCGTCCTTTGACAAACTACACATGTCCTTACAACATTCTGAATTATTCTTTTCATATTCTTAAAATGAGATTGTCTTGCGAGAAGTGCTCTACATTTTTCAATACCCACGTGTCCCCACGAAAGGTGCACGTGCCAGATTAAATCACTGATACATACTTCCGGTACACAGATACACCACAAGTCCTTGTTAACATCCTTCCGGTAATATAATACCCCATTTTGCACAGAATAATGGCTACCTATCTGATTTCCACCCGAAGATAGGAGTTCTTGTTTGACTTTTTGACTTTTCCCCAAGCGGTATCTTCGTCCTGTAAACTAGGCAGTTGCTTGCACGTCTGCAGGAACTTTTTTCGACAAGTAGGGTCTTTCATAACTAAAATTTTGTACTCTGTTGCCTGTTCTAGTATTGTCGTTAACTCAGGCAGACCTTGCGGCAACCGTGACAAAGCATCAGGTACTACGTTGTCACAACCTTTTATATACATTATTTGAAATTGATATTCCTGCAGAACAAGCACCCACCTAGTCAACCTGTCATGCATTAACTTGCATGTCAGCAAAAAACTTAAGGCCTGATGATCACAGAAAATTTTTACATTTTTTCCGTACACATAGTATCTGAACTTCTTCATGGCCCATACTACTGCTAGTGTTTCGAGTTCGGTGACTGTATATGATCGTTCACAACTTGACAACACTCGGCTTGCGAAACCGATTATTCATACGTTCTTGTTTCCACCATCCTCATCGATTTGAAATAAACAAGCGCCTAGTCCGACAGTGGAGGCGTCTGTAGCAAGGCAAAATTCCTTTGACATGTCAGGATGTGACAGTAGATTAGCATTTAGAAGGGCTTGTCGTATTTGCTCAAATGACTGCTGGCACAGTTCATTCCATATCCAGGGTGTATTCTTTCTCAACAAGTTTAACAGGGTATTATCATTTAAAAACTGGTCAGGTATGAATCGTCTGAAAAATGACACTAGACCCAGAAATGCCTTTAACTGTTTCTTGGTTCTAGGAGGAGGGAAGTTCTCAATTGCTGCCATTTTCTTCGGATCGCGCACAATACCTGTAGGTGATATTACATGACCAAGAAATTTTATTCTCTCCCTGCCAAATTTGGATTTTGCGAGGTTTGCTGTTACGCCTACCTCAGAAAATCTTTTTAGTACGCATCTCAGCGTGTCCATGGGGCTTTCCCAATCGGGAGTAGCTATTAATAAGTCATCGACATACAACGTTGTAAGTAGGCTGTTTATGTTTTCTCTATGTAAGTAGGCTGTTTATGTTTTCTCTATGTAAGTAGGCTGCCTGCTGTGCGAGTCATTGTCTGTCTCTTTGTTGGCGCGCGTCGTTATTGGGATTTGGAGACCTAACTTCTACAAATTCACCGTGACGAGAGGGCCCTGCTCTGTTTGAATCCCGCCAGTTCTGATGCAATTCAGGTCTGTCATTACGATCATATCGTCTGTCGTCATGTCGGTAGATTCCATAGTTTCTTTCTTGTCGGTCACATGGTGGAGAATTTCTCCCTGAATCGTAACTGCGCGCTGGTCCGTTGCGTCTAAAGTTATTCTGTCTCCCTTGATAGTATTTATTTTGGTTCCCATATTGTCTGTTTCTCTTATTGTCTCTGTGATAGTCATTACCACGTAGAGGTGATCTTTCCCTGTAGTTATTACTACTCTGCCAACGGTTGTCATACGGGTGGTGTCTATTTTGGTCACGATTTGTGTTGTGAGAATAGCCTTGTCGCGTCCAGTTATTATTTCTTTCATCGCGGAATTGCGACGGATGTGACCTGTAATTGTTGTGTTCCTGGTTTCGCGTTCCGCGATTGTCAGTGTCAATTTCTAATTCTTGTAAGAGTCCCTGAAATGCTTCAATGTCGTCTTTGCAACGTCCTGCCAAAATAATATGTCGTAAATGTTCAGGTAATTTGATTAAGCAAATGCGGATGAGTTCTGAGGGGCTGTATGGGTTTGACAGGTACTGATTCTTGTGCAACATGTCTTCAAAATATTTCACAAGACTGGAGAATTCAGATTGTTCGAAATGTTTCATCATTATGATACCATGTTTTACTCGATCTTGTGTGGCCTGAGACCAATATGCTGAGAGGAAGGCATGGTAAAATTCTCCTTCACTGTGGCAATCGTGAATGACCGATCGCATTCTCACAGCTGGTTCATTCTCTAAGTAGCCACACATAAATTCTAATCTGTGCTCCAATGACCAGTTGGGAGGAAAACAATGAGAAAATTGATGGAGCCATGCTTGTGGATGAATGTCGTTGCCAGAATTCTTAAATGTTTTGAATGTACGTGTAGTAATGAACAGCTTATAGTCAAAATCGTCATGTCGGCGAGTCGCATATCGGTCATTGTTAGGTCGTGTCGGCCGTTCCATCTCAAAATTCGGTGCACATTGCCAATTTCTTTCATAATTTCCGAAATGCCCTGTGTTATTATTTTGCGGCTTTTCCGTGTTTCTAAGTCCCTCTTCCCGTGTTGGAGCGCGAGTGTCCTCTGAAATACGTAATTCTTGTATTACCTGTGTCAGCTGATCTTGTACTTCCCGGATTTCTCTTTGGTGTTGTGTATTAATTTGATTCTGATTTTGTTTGAATTTTCTTATTTGTTCATACTCTTCTGTGTCAGTGAAGGCTACGGGTCTTGTGTCATTCAGATCATCATCTACCTTTGTAGATAAGTTAGTGACCTGATCCGAAAGTTCGGCTACTTTCTCCGATAGTGTACTTATTTCTTTAGTGTGTTTTTCTGAACCAAGTTTCAGAGTATCTACTGTGTCCTTAAAGTTTTCCTGAGTTTTTGCAAGTTGCGTAACCGAATCGGTAGATGCAACTGAGTCAAATTTAGCTTGCAAGGTCTCATGATTTTCATGAACAATAATTTGCAGTTCTTTTATGGCTGTTTCGTGATTCTGTAATGCATTTTCATGCCGCGAAAAAATAGGTTGAAAATGCTCACAAATTTGTGTTTTTACGTCATTACAGACTTTTTGACATTTCGATTCAATGTTATGTAACTCAGTAGTTAAATCTTCACGTGTTTGTTCAAGAGTTTGCTCCAATGAGTCTAACTTTTTAAGATTTTGTTCCACTGTGTCTAACTTTTGAAGCTTTTGCTGTGTTTGTCTCTGATTTTGTTCCACTGTGTCTAACTGTTGCTGTGTTTGTCTCTGATTTTGTTCCATTTGTTGCATTAATTGCAATAATAATGTATTAGTGTCTGGAATCTGTTTCTCTACGCTGTTCGGCAGTGCATTTGCACCGGCAACATTCACATTTTGACAAGCAGAAAATGTGTCTTGACTTATTTGAGAAAACGGTGAGGATCCAAAACCTGAATCTACAGTATTTGCGAGATTGTTTCCTGTCATTTCGGATTCCTGAGGCGAGCTGTTGCCGACCGATCGATCGATAATGCTTCCCTGTTCTCTACATGTTTCAATGTCTACACCATTATTTGACGCCCGCTCCATTTCCCTATGCACAGTTACCAAATTACTACTTTGAATATTTGTTAATTCATTACATGGTGGCGTTAACACACTGCTTTCGTCTTCACTGTCATTTCTCAGTTTACTTTGGAGCCTAGTATTACGTTTTTCACACGCCATTATTGTCAGAGTATTTCACACGATAACAAAGAAAAGCACAATTTGAAGATCAAAAATAAGAGAACACATTAACATAGCACTGAAAATAATATCTAGTTAATTACCAGCGCAGCTGCGAAATACTTGGTGCAAATCTACATGCATGCCACAACTGTTTTACAGTACAACAATGAAAGACTGCAACTACAAAGGAGATTCTCTCTACAATTACGCGCTAGCAATAAACAAAAGCTACACTAAATACACAAACTACAAGAAAAAAATCAGAAGATTCCAGTGAGGTATCCTAGGCTAAGGGTCGCCATATGAAACGTCCCCTTTGAACAATTCTTACACGACTGTGCTTAACCTGACACACAATATTTTTAGCGCAACGCAATCTGACTTTCAGAATTCTCTACAAAAGAATGGCCCTGACTAACATTAAACTATACCTTTCGCAAATCACTTACCTCACAAAAATCTTCGCTGCTCAAGCTACTGTAGTACAGCGAGCGCCACTACTGCCAGCTAAATAAAAGATTCAAACTATGGAAGGCACTAACTACTGATAGGGATAGTTAGCAAATGAAAGATATTAATAGAGAACAAACAATGTATTTACCTTAATATCATCACAAGTCATAATATATATATCAGTTCATGACAAATTATAAATCTCCGCCATCTCTCTCCCCACATCCACCACTGCTGGCGGCTCACCTCCAACTGCGCAACACTACGCGCTGTTCACATCCAGCTGCCGCTGCCCAACACTACAATGGCGAGTATTACAACAATGCAAAGCAGCCACAGACTGCACACAGCACAGCCAGTGATTTTCATATAGAGGTGGCGTTACTAATAAAAAACCTAAACAGCCTACTTACATAGAGAAAACATAAACAGCCTACTTACATAGAGAAAACATAAACAGCCTACTTACATAGAGAAAACATAAACAGCCTACTTACATAGAGAAAACATAAACAGCCTACTTACATAGAGAAAACATAAACAGCCTACTTACATAGAGAAAACATAAACAGCCTACTTACATAGAGAAAACATAAACAGCCTACTTACATAGAGAAAACATAAACAGCCTACTTACATAGAGAAAACATAAACAGCCTACTTACAACGTTACTCGGTCCAACAAATCTGGTCCTAATAATTTATCGAGCGCTGCAATGAAGACACCTGCACTAACATTTAATCCAAATGGTAAAACTTTAAATTGGTAACTTCTGCCGGCAAACACAAAGGCAGTGTACTTTCTTGATGATTCAGTTAGTGGGATTTGCCAATACGACGAACGCATATCGACAGAGGTCAGATATTTAACTCCATAAAACTTCTGTATCTGTTCATCCAGGTTTTCTGGTCGCGTCCTGACAGGTACAATTATTTTGTTAATATCGCGCGCATCAAGCACGAGACGTATACTGCCGTCCGCTTTCGCTACGGCCACGAGCGGACTGCTGTACGGGGATAGAGATGGTTCAATTATCCCCCAATCAAGCATTTTTCTTATTTCCTTCGTAACTGCCTCCTTCTTTGATCACGGGATGGTGTAGTTTGCGTGACAGAAAGTATCGTGAGGTACCACTCCGATGTTATGGGTGTAGCCCTCGATAACACCATGTTTTTCCGAAAACACATTCTCATAATCTGTAAGTAGCTGAGTCAATTCGTTTTGTTGTGTTTCAGTCAAATGTTCTGACTCCCTAACTTTCATGGCTATCAGTTTCCTTTTTTCCTCTTTATCTTCAGTAATGAATTCTTTATAATATGCTTGTCTTGTACTTAAGTCAGAATATAAATTCATTACCTGTATTCCTTCGAATCTCGACTGAAAGTTCCGGCAATATTTACCGTGCACTTCCCGTGTCCTCAACAATGGCAAAATTACACGTCTATCCTCATTCATAAGGCTTACTTCCCCGCACAAGAGGTCGATTTTTGCGTCCCTCTGGCGTAAAAATTCCATCCCCAGGATGCAAGCAACACCTAATCCCTTAACTACCAGGAACGAGCTTTTCATTGCTTCATTTCCTACCGTAAACTCGACTTGCACCTGGTGCTTTATGATATGAGATTGTGCACATATTGCACCTGTTACACGACAATTCTTCACTGGCAATACTGGTATTCTATTATTTTGACTCAAGTACTTGTAAAAATTTGCACTCATGACATTGGTTGACGCACCGGTATCGACTGTTATCTGTATTGGTGCTCTGTACGTATCTGCTTGCAATACAGCCTGCACAACACTTTTGTCGGTTCGGTTACACTTCTGCGATATGTCTACAAGTTCCTTTTCTATTTTTGTTCCTTCATTGTATCTCAGCATACAAAGTTTATGGCTGTCATCCGTGAATGTGCCCTCACTACACCATCCTGCAGCCAACAACGGAGAGCGTATTGTGGCTGTCTTTAGTTTAACGGATGAGCATTAGTGGGTTGACAGTTGTCTGTCACTTCCACTAACCTCACATTATGGTTCTGGTTGTTGTTGTTGCTACTGTTGGGTTGGCCGCCCTGCCTCCCCGATGGTGTATTTTGATATTGTGATGGCTCTGGTTTTGCGGTGGTCGGTTGTAACTCCCTGACATATTATGTGACGGACCTGAGATGGCGTTCCATTTTGGCGCTGTGTTTTGTTGCCACTGTGGTGTCGGTTCGTTACGACCACGGCACTGGTTTCGGTTGTTCCGCCATTGCGGATTGCCGTTACCATTATATCCATTACTCATGCGTCCATCATGATGTCTCTTTCGATTTTGACGATTATAACCGTTGCCGTTACAACCATTGCCATTGTTTGTGCCTCGATTCTGTTGCCGGTGCTCTTGTCTATTCCCGTTGTTGCTACCGTTACTGTGGCTGCTATTGTAATCGGCTTTTTGTTGATTACAGCCTGCATGGTTCCACTTGTTTTCGGTTTTCATATCTTCGATCAATAAGTCAACAGAATCCACTATTTCCATGAATTGTTCTATATCGTATTCCGGCACATTGATGAAATATCTTTTAATTTCACTGGGCAACTTCATTTTTATTAATCTGATTATGTCACGATCAGACATTGGCTCGTCCCAGTACCTGGTTTTGTTTATATACTTTTCGAAATATTTGCGTAACGTTCCCATCTTAGGATTGTACATTTCTGGACTGTACAACTCCTTTCGTAGTCTTTCTTGGACGCTATCGGACCAGAATTTTTGCAAGAAGGCACCTTCAAACTGTTGCATCGTTAGACATTTTTCGGACACGTCGGTGGCCCACAGTGCCGCGTCACCCTGAATAAAGGAGACCACGAACTGTATTCTTTGTCTTTCCGTCCATGTCCTGGGAAACACATTCCTGAAGCTCTTAATAAATACAACAGGGTGGACATTTCGTTTTTCGCTATTGAAGGGTTGGAATGTCCTGTGTTTTATTACATTGTCATCTTTTTTGCACATCTGACTGCCACATTATGTGACATTCATTACTTCGTGATGTGCGCTGCACGATATCGCATGTTGTTCGTGCTCATAATTCGCATTAGGTTGCGGTTGCGCACTCGCACCCTGCCCACCGTCAGCGTTATTATAGTAATCAGTACGCGGAATCGGATTCATTGTCTGTCCGCCACTGTTTACATTGCTTTCCAACGCAGACAGTCTCCGCGCGACCTCCTGTTGCCAATTTGGCAACTCCGCTGTCACACGGGAGTTGATCTGTGCTAATTCGGCATGTAGTGCGGCAGCGCTAGCGTCAATATTTACACTCGCGGCCGCAGTCGCTTGTTCTACAGCTTTTTTTACATCGCTTTCAATCTTTGCAGATATCTCGCGATCCTTTACTTCTCGCCATTCATTTAATTCTTTTTCTACTTTTTGAGCCTGCACTTCCAAATATGCGTCAATACTTTTCCGTGCATCTATCTCCACATTATCCATGCGGTTGGTTAAAGTCTGGACATTATCTTCAAGCCTAGCCTGCGATATCTGTAACTTTGGCATTTCGCCGGCTAAGCTTTGCACAAGATCGGGTATTTCTTTGCACGCGTCCCGCATCTCGGCAAGTTCGCTTCGGATACTGTCTAGTTTCGCTTCATTGCGCTGCTCTTGCTCACGTAGCATCTGAGCCAGTTTCTCGTCTCTTTCATTTTCCCTCTGTTCTAACATTCTTTCTTTTTCCCTATCTCTTTCTTCTAACCTGCGCAGAAATTCTGCAAATGGGTCTGCAATCGGTGAGCATACTGGCGCCCCGCTTAATCTAGCACTCGATTGCCCCCCCTGCCCAGGCAGTGGAGTTGTTACTCTATTCCCATTCTGCTGTGGAGCGTCATTCACCGTCCACAGATCCTCGCCCCCCGCTCCGGAAATTATGTTATCCGAGGCGGTGGCTTGGGATTCGTTTACGTATTGCAAATGACCCTCACTTTCCATATTAACAAAATTTTGTTCGTCTGGTACGGATGCTTTAGCTTGTCCTACCTTACCCATAATAAATTCACTTTAAGCCACTGACAAATCTTTAACACTGATACACACACGAATAATTATCCCCTCCAAAAGAAAACACATAAATACACAAAACGAATAATGATCCCCTCCAAAAATAAACACATAAATACACAAAACACCGAAGGTATCTCATGTGCACATGGGTTCGATATTCCGCACAGAGCTACACAGGATGCTTGCACAATAGGCCTTACCTTACTTATTTTTCTTTCTCGCAATCCTTTTTCTTTTCTACACTTTTTCCTCTCCAGATCTCCTCAGGATGTGTTTTTGTTGTTGTACATGTAAAAGAATTCATATAAGCATTAATATTTTACAACAATTAGACACATACATAATTACATTCCATACAATAGAATCATATTAATCGGGCCCCAAAGTTGCGGCGCCAATCTCGCGTCCGTCGGCCGTCGTAATTTAATATATATATTATTATTGTTATTATTATTTTTTGATTGTTGCCGACTTATGTGGTGGGCCTTAATAAAAATGATATTTAAGTTGAACAATGTAATAAACTTTTCATATTAATTTCCTCGGCTAGTCAGTTCACTTTAAAGCAAAAGATCTTTAGTTATTAATGACACTTGCGGCCCACACACGCGCGAGAGTATTTTTCTTACCTCCGTTAACCATTGTATTGTAGTCAGAGTCCTGGCTCTGGGTCTCGGCTATGGTACTGAAAATAAGAATCTTAAAGCTAAGTATTTCTGCAACTTCGTGCGGCTGTGGAGAAAAATTAATATTATGCTAATAGCGGGCGAGTTTTCCGCTTCCGCTAATTTTTCATAAGTTAATATCGCCACGTAATGGCGTCGTTGGCTGCATCGGCCGCTGCGATTGTTGAACTGTAAATTACTTGAATGCAGGTTAATTCAAGGAAGGCGGACATGAAATCGGGATCACCTCTTACAAATTAAAAGTGCACAATAATATTAAATCGGTATATTATATGCTTAACTCATACAAATATGCTTACATTTGCCAGCACTCGCAAGATGTTGTACGTACACGATAAAGACAAGAGAAGAAGTGAAGTCGACTAAAAAAATTAACAAAAGAGCGTATCTTGTCGTCTCTTTAGATCATTCTGTCATAAATTATTTCTCTGCAATCTAAACCTACACAGAGAAATTATTATTTTACGGCTACATGATAAAAATTTGGCAATGGGGACGCTATACGCGCTGCATGGTGTCGTGGTTGCAAAGATGGACCTCGCCATGGACGTTAAGAGTGAAGTTGCGCATTATGCAACCTATTGCCCAGAGTTTGAGTCATAACACGATGTCCTGTGGTTAAAAGAAAAGCATTATTCAACATGGTGGCGTTGCTGTCAAGGTTCCCCCGAGCCAAAATCCGTGGGTAGCGGTCATCCACTGCAGGAGTAGCCCATGGGCGGCCTGAGCGAGGCCTGTCATCGACACTGTGTTTCCGCCATGTCAGAACAACGCCGCTTTGGTTCACTCCGAGACGCCAGGACATGTCCCTTGTTGAGAGCCCTCCCTGGACAAAGTAGCAATGCGGACGCGATCGAAACGCCGTATTGACCATCTAGGCATGGTTGAACTACAGACAACACGAGCCCTGTACCTCCTTCCTGGTGGAGTGACTGGAACTGATCGGCTGCCGGACCCCTCCCTCTAATAGGCGCTGGTCCTGCATGGTTGTTTACATCTTTGGGCGGGTTTACTGACATCTCTGAACAGTCAAAGGGACTGTGTCTGTGATACAATATCCACAGTCAACGTCTATCTTCAGGAGGTCTGGTAACTGGGGTGAAGAGTACTTTGAAGGACAGTAACAGTTGCAAATATGCAACTCTTTTGTATCGGTTGTGAATGAATAGTTGACACTATCTAAGTGCCAACCCTCTTACAATGCGTCTATGGCGTGAAAATTGAGACCTGTACTTCACATATGCTAAAATATCTCATGAAAATATCTTCTCGGAGTTCCAGCAGTCTAAAGTCTTTCAATTTCTGCCAGTTCAGAAGTAAAGATTCCTGCAATCAAGTGATTTACAACTTGTAGGTCAAAGTGTAGTGCACACGTTTTAGCTTGGTTCACTTTTAATGGAGGCGTACTGTGTGGTTAAAGCAACTGCCGTTAGGCAAAGGAAGTGCCGGCCGGTGTGGCCGAGCGGTTCTAAGCGCTTCAGTCTGGAACCGCGCGACCGCTACGGTCGCAGGTTCGAATCCTGCTTCGGGCTTGGATGTGTGTGATGTCCTCAGGTTACTTAGGTTTAAGTAGTTCTAAGTTCTAGGGGACTGATAACCTCAGATGTTAAGTCCCATAGTGCTCAGAGCCATTTGCATTTGCAGAGGAAGCATGTTTCATGACGAGTATCTATCCTCACTGTGGATAGTTAACATTCTTTCCTGAAAAGTAGGTGAAGGTAGCACTAGCGATGCAGCGACAATTAATACATCATTCTATAAAAATGTTGTTGATTTAAGTGCTACCATTTTTTGTACTGACCTATTAGTTCCTGGTTTAATAAAACACTCACAGAAACTAAATATCACTTCTTTTCGACCATTTTAATAATGAAAGTGTTCAAAGGAAATTCCTATTTATTCTAAAGTTGAATTAAGCACTAATATTGATGACAGTGGGGCGAGTAGGGAGTATGCGGCGGGGGGGGGGAAGGGGGGGGGGGAGTAGTAGCTAATATCTGATTGTACTCGGGAGCAGTGGTCTCAGAAAGGTTGGGGATAAAGAACCTGATTCCGGAAGTTGGAATTAACTGGCGATTTGCGAATTTGTCGTAGGAAAGTCCGACGGCCCATTGCGCCACATATTGTCGAAGAAGTTACTGTTGCCGTGGCTGAGAACGCTGGGTGAAACGTGCGATCTTTAAGCAGAGCACGAGCTTCGTCGCGGCAGCTGAACATTCCATGGTCCACCGTTGTTTCGGGTGGCAGAGATCAATCTCTAGTGCTTTTCCAGGTGGTCGTGTGTGCAGATGGTCGTCACACTGAGCGACGTTTGTAACCTGGAACATGATCGTGGCACGCAGTTAACAAATGTTACCCTCACATTCCAGCAGGACAATGTAATGCACAGTCTATTTCAATGGTTTTTTCGTTATTTCCCCGTGCCCTTACGGATGTTTCCGCCAAGTTTCATTGTCGTACGATCACTCGTTTTTCATAGGGGCACTAATCAAGTAGCGAAAGTTTAATGATAACAACCCTGTACTTCGGTTGCTACAGGGCTTTCTTTACTGACATTGGTGTAATGAGGAGTTTAATCCTGTCTCAAGGGTGAAAGTGAGGCTGCCCACTCTTACCTGAGTTGATAGCACAGGACGACATTAAATGTAGTATGGAGAAAAGTAAGTCTGTGGTGGTAACCAGAGGAGAAAGAGAACAATAAGAACAAATTAATATTAAAGGTAGGGAAATTAAAATTGTAGGCAACTTTAAATACTTAGGAAATAAAATAATGCAGAATGCAAGAATGAAGGTAGAAATTAGCAAAAGAGTGTAAGGGAGCAATGATTTTTTCAGTATTTGAGAAGCTTAGAGTGACGAAAGGAGGTAGTAATGAAATGAGACGTAAGGAAGTGGTGGTGTACAAGATATACTTTACTCCCTTGCTGACATATGCGTCGGAGACATGGACAATGACGAAAAGAGAGGAGAGTAGTAGCCAAGCCAATGGAATGAAATTCCTAAGAAGTATGTTATTGAGATCGAGAACAGTAAGAGTGACAAATGAAGACGTTAAGGAGCAAACTGAAGTAGAAAAGTAGAGTTACAGGAATGGGAAGAGTAGGTTGAAATAGTTTGGACATGTACAGAGAATGGAAGATGGAAGAATACCAAATCGAATTATGGAGTCCAACTTTGAGCACAAGAGGGCAACAGGAAGGCACAGAGCAAGACGGATTCACTCTATCGAGACTAGTCTAAGAAGAAATGTGGACTAGAACAAAACAATTACACAATGCTACCAGAGACAGTCGGAAAAACTTGTAAATCTCTTGCAGGGTACAACGAGCTGAGAAATAATTGTGAAGAACAAATTTCGACACGTTGCGCCGTTTCTGACTTAATAAGCACTGAAATTAACCCATCAGGACGTTGCGCGCTCAAATTCAAGCTGCCCGTCAAAGACGGTGTCGCTAAATTTGTGCTTCGTTTCGTTTCCTAAAACTGAATAAGAGAGCGATACAAGAATTGGAAATGGAACAGTAGTAAGGATCGTATCCGAGCCAAAGGCTGAGCTGTCTCGTGCGCTATCATCTACGCTATGAGAAGAACTGACAGTAATTGTATGTGGTGCACAACGGATTGATTGGATAACATCAGTGCTAATTAACTCGGAAGCGGCGCAACCTATCGAAGTTTTTTCTTAAGAATTATGTCTCAGCACAACCGATCCTGTGACACATTTACAAGCTTCTCGGTCTGTTTCTGACCACCCGAAAGAAGACGAATAGTGGAAAAACAGAGGAAATTGGAGAAGTACCATAAATGTCCCAACCTGGCCTGATTTTGGATATGGGGATGTTGGAGACAGAGGTAACATCAGGAGTGTCCCAGTAAAGTGTCGTAGGACCGTTGCTATTTTCTATACAAATAAATGATCTGGCAGACAGGGTGGGTAGCAGCCTTCGGTTGTTCGCTAATGATGCTGTGGTGTACCGGAAGATGTCGAAAGTAAATGACTGTAGGTTGATACAAGATGACCCAGACAAAATTTCTGGTTTTAATGATGAATGGCAGCTGGCTCTAAATGTAGAAGAATACAAGTTAATGCGGATGAGTAGGACAAATAAACCCGTAATGTTCGGATACAGCATTAGTAGTGTCCTGCTAGACACAATTATGTCCTTTAAATATCTGGGCGTATCATTGCGAAGCGATATGAAAAGGAACGAGCATGTGCGGATTGTGGTAGGGAAGGCGAATAGTCGATTTCGATCTATTGGGAGAATTTTAGGAAAGTGAAGTTCGTCTGTAAAGGACCCGCATATAGGACGCTAGTGCAATCTATTCTCGAGTACTACTTGAGTGACTGGGATCCGCACCAGGTCGGGCATCGAGGCAATTCAGAGGCGAGCTGCTAGATTTGTTACTAGTAGGTTCCATCAGCATGCAAGTGTCACGGATATCCTTCGGAAGCTCAAGCGGAAGGAAGAATACTACTGAGAAAATTTAGAGAACGGGTATTTGAATCTGGCTGCAGAACGATCCTACTGCCGCCAACATACTTCTCGCGTAGGACCACAGAGATACACTACTGGCCATTAAAATTGCTACACAAAGAAGAAATGCAGATGATAAATGGGTATTCATTGGACAAAGATATTATACTAGAACTGACATGTGATTAAATTTTCACGCAATTTGGGTGCATAGGTGCTGAGAAATCGGTACGCAGAACAACCACCTCTGGCCGTAATAACGGCCTTGATACGGCTGGGCATTGAGTCAAACAGAGCTTGGATGGCGTGTACAGGTACAGCTGCCGATGCAGCTTCAACACGATACCACAGTTCATCAAGAGTAGTGACCGGCGTATTGTGGCGAGCCAGTTGCTCGGCCACCATTGACCAGACGTTTTCAGTTGGTGAGAGATCTGGAGAATGTGCTGGCCAGGACAGCAGTCGAACATTTTCTGTATCCAGAAAGGCCCGTACAGGACCTGCAACATGCGGTCGTGCATTATCCTGCTGAAATTTAGTGTTTCGTAGGAATCGAATGAAGAGTAGAGCCACGGGTCGTAACACATCTGAAATGTAACGTCCACTGTTCAAAGTGCCGCCAATGCGAACAAGAGGTGACCGAGACGTGTAACCAATGTCACCCCATACCATCACGCCGGGTGATACGTCAGTATGGCGTTGACGAAAACACGCTTCCAATGTGCGTTCACCGCGATGTCACCAAACACGGATGCGACGATTATGGTGCTGTAAACAGAATCTGGATTCATCCGAAAAAATGACGTTTTGCCATTCGTGCACCCAGGTTCGTCGTTGAGTACACCATCGCAGGCGCTCCTGTCTGTGATGCAGCGTCAAGTATAACCGCAGCCATGGTCTCCGAGGTGATAGTCCATGCTGCTGCAAACGTCGTCGAACTGTTCGTGCAGATGGTTGTTGTCTTGCAAACGTCCCCATCTGTTGACTCAGGGATCGAGACGTGGCTGCACGATCCGTTACAGCCAAGCAGATAAGATGTCTGTCATCTCCACTGCTAGTGATACGAGGCCGTTGGGATCCAGCACGGCGTTCCGTATTACCCCCCTGAATCCACCGATTCCATATTCTGCTAACAGTCACTGGATCTCGACCAACGCGAGCAGCAATGTCACGATACGATAAACCGCAATCGCGGTAGGCTACAATCCGATCTTTATCAAAGTCGGAAACGTGATGGTACGCATTTCTCCCCCTTACACGAGACATCACAACACGTTTCATCAGGCAACGCCGATCAACTGCTGTTTGTGTATGAGAAATCGATGGAAACTTTCCTCATGTCAGCACGTTGTAGGTGTCGCCTCCGGCGACAAAGTTGTGTGAATACTCTGAACAGCTAATCATTTGCATATCATAACATCTTCTTCCTGTCTGTTTAATTTCACGTCTGTAGCACGTCATCTTCGTGGTGTAGCAATTTTAATGGCCAGTAGTGTAAGATACGAAAAATTAGGGTTCGTATGGGATTGGGGAGAAGAAGAGTTTGTGGCACAACTTGACTAGAAGAATGGATCGGTTGGTAGGGCATGTTCTGGGGCATCAAGGGATTGCAAATTTAGTATTGGAGGGCAGTGTGGAGGGTAAAAATCGTAAAGGGAGACCAAGAGATGAATACACTAAGCAGATTCAGAAGGATGTAGGTTGCAGTAGGTACTGGGAGATGAAGAAGCTTGCACAGGATAGAGTAGCGTGGAGAGCTGCATCAAACCAGTCTCAGGACTGAAGACCACAACAACCACAACAACATGGAACAATATAGATAGTCGTTTTTCCCTCGTTCTGTCTGCGAGAGGAACAGGAAAGAAAACGTACGGTGGCTTGCGGAGTAAGTAGATCGAGATGTAGACGTAGAGAAACAAAGACGGCGATGACGAGGAGTGCAGCAGTGCAGGTCCCCCTATAAACGTTTCCACTTATATTAGTGGAGCAGTACGTCACGTAACTTGTCTCTCTCGACGCACATAGTCGACGGTGCGTGGTTTCCGGCTGTAGACAGGAATCTGACTTCGCTCGACACCACGGAAGCTCCGAGGCCTAGGTGCAAGCTTCTGCTTTGCAAGGCTTCTTCGAGTTTAATGGTAAGTACTGGCACAGGAACTATCTTGCTGTAGGTACAGAGTGGATTTCTGTTCCGTTACTGGCGCCAGTTTCCAGGGACAGCAGGTGCTGTTGCACCCCGCGGCGACCGGGCCTCCCGGAGCGCAGGCGGCGTCTGACAGGAGCCATTCATTGTGTCGCCAGCTCACTGTCACCTCTCAACGGGAGGGGCCGGAAGCGGTCGCGGGCGTCCGCTCTCTTCACCTGAGCCGCCTCCCAGAATTCCACACCCACTCCTGTACTTCGTGAAGCCCGATTCTCATAAACGACTTTCCGCTCAAAAGCGACTACACGCTGTGGGACGGCTTCACGTTCTTGTGTGTAGATCCCTCAACAACTACTCTCTGAGTAGTTCAGTGGCGTCAGTGATCATTTGACAGTGCCGAGTGTTGATATTTGAAATCTTGACTATGCTACGGACTGTGCGTGTACAGGAACAGCCTACTGTGGCCTCGTCTGATAATTAGATCACCTGAGACTTCCATACCGTCTCCAAGTTCGTTTCTGTCAGGTCATCAGGCAAGTCCTCGCCGTCATCGAGGCCTGTAGTGAATCCTTTCTATTTATCCGTTCTCTTCTCTGAGTTTGACAGAAGATTCCTCTTGCACTCTTGATGTTGACACTTTATACATCTACATCTACATCCATACTCCGTGGCGGAGGGTACCTTGAGTACGTCTATCGGTTCTCCCTTCTATTCCAGTCTCGTATTGTTCGTGGAAAGTAGTATTGTCGGTATGCCTCTGTGTGGGCTCTAATCTCTCTGATTTTATCCTCATGGTCTCTTCGCGAGATATACGTAGGAGGGAGCAATATACTGATTGACTCTTCGGTGAAGGTATGTTCTCGAAACTTAACAAAAGCCCATACCGAGCTACTGAGCGTCTTCCACTGGAGTTTATCTATCATCTCCGTAACGCTTTCGCGATTACTAAATGATCCTGTAACGCAGCGCGCTGCTCTCTGTTGGCTCTTCTCTATCTCTTCTATCAACCCTATCTGGTACTGATCCCACACTGCTGAGCAGTATTCAAGTAGAGGGCGAACAATCGTACTGTAACCTACTTCCTTTGTTTTCGGATTGCATTTTCTTAGGATTGGTTCAAATGGCTCTGAGCACTATGGGACTTAACTTCTGTGGTCATCAGTCCCCTAGAACTTAGAACTACTTAAACCTAACTAACCTAAGGACATCACACACATCCATGCCCGAGGCAGGATTCGAACCTGCGACCGTAGCAGTCGCGCGGTTCCGGACTCCTTAGGATTCTTCCAATGAATCTCAGTCTGGCATCTGCTTTACCGACGATCAACTTTATATGATCATTCCATTTTAAATCACTCCTAATGCGTACTCCCAGATAATTTATGGAATTAACTGCTTCCAGTTGTTGACATGCTATATTGTAGCTAAATGATAAGACATCTATCTTTCTTTGTATTCGCAGCACATTATACTTGTCTACATTGAGATTCAATTTAATTTAACGGAAGACTTTTTTTCCCATATTTTTCATATGCTGAATCTGTCCTTCCGATGACCAGTTTCTTTTCAATTTCTTCACGTTTATCTTGCCGACATTTCGCCTTAGCTTCCAAGCATTTCCTACTCCATTCGTCTCTATGTTTCGTATCGCTATCTAGTCAAATAAGTGACTTCTATTGCTATAGCCTTGTCTTTTCCTGACCAATTTTTTACTTACTTCGTTCGCCGAACAAGTGAAATATTTGTTCTGTTACAGAAGCTTTCTTGTACTTTTATTTGTCTGTCCAACTTCTGCGATAGCCGTTTTTAGAAATGCCGATTTCTCTTGAACTGAACGGCCTCCTGCGATATTCGCTGTCGCACTCTCTATAGCCTTACAGAACTTCAAATGCACATCGTCAATCTTCAGTAGTTCAGTACCTTACTTCTTTCTTGTGTATTTCACCCGCCTCGAGATGACTGGGTGTTTGTGTTGTCCTCATCATTTCATCATCATTCATGAAAGTGGCGAGTTTGGACTGAGCAAGGGTTGGGAATTTGTACAGGCACCGATAACCGAGCAGTTGAGCAGCCCACAAACCAAACATCATCATCATCATCATCTTTCTTGCGGACCATTCTCTTGATCTTCAGCCGGCTCCTCACAATTCATAAATTATTATCTAATCTAAATCTGCTTTTGAGTATGCTTTAGAATCCATTACCTGATTTCATAATCTCTGTCTCACAATGCCGTAATCCAGATGGAATCTTCCCGCGTCTCTGTGTCTGTTGCTTGTATATCTCCACCTCTTGTGATATATGAACAGTGTGTTCGCTGTTATTAAGTAAAATTTAGTGCAGATCTGAATTATTCCTTCTCCTCTGCATCCACATCTACATCTATATACATAATTTGCGAGCCACCGTACGATGTATTACGGAGGATACCTTGTACCACTGCTAATTTTTGCGTTTCCTGTTCCACACGCAAACACAGCGAGAGAAAAACGACTGTCTGTATGCCTCCGTACGAGGCCTAATTACTCTTATTTCATCCTCCTGGTCATTACGTGAAATGTACGTTGGCTCCAGAAGTATCGTTTTGCAGTCAGCTTCAAATGATAGTTCTCTAAATTTTCTCAGTAGCGTTCCCCGAAAAGAACGTCGCCTTGCCTGTAGGGATTTCCATTTGAGTTCACAAAGCAACTCAGCGATACTTGCGTGTTGTTCGTGCCAACTGGTAACAAGTCTAGCAACTCGTCTCTGAATTGCTTCGATGTGTTCCTTCAATCGGACCTGATGGGAATCCCAAGCACTCGATCGGTACTAAAGAAAGGGTCACATTAGAGCCAGGTGCCATTCGTCACACAAACTAGAAATTTTATCCAAGTCGTCCTGTATTCTCTTACATTCACTCGAGGATGATACTTTCCCGTGTTCCACAGCATCACCTGTAGACACTTCTTTTCTACTGCCGAGCCCATATTCTCCCTAACTCTGTTTTCTATTCCATCTATTGTAGCGTTCCAGTACCCAAGGTTATAAGATTTTCACCTCTTTTTGCATACTGAATGGTGACCTCATATACTTTCTCTGTCTCTTCATCTTGTAGTTGTGACTTGAGAAATTGTTGTCGGCGTTCGTTTTCCGTCGATTCTAAAGAGAATATTCGTATTACTGAATTGGCCACAGTAACTGATTCTCTGTCCTATCTTCTCATTCATGACGAATCCCACTCCTATTATACTAATTTATGCTGCTTTCGATGGTAATGTACCAGTTATGCGACCTACTTACTGGACTATAAACTTTTCTAAATCTTCGTAGAAGAAAGTGCGGAAAGGTAATTTTACAAAAAAAAAAAAAATGGTTCAAATGGCTGTGAGCACTATGGGACTTAACTTCTGAGGTCATTAGTCCCTTAGAACTTATAACTACTTAAACCTAACTAACCTAAGGACATAACACACTTCCATGTCCGAGGCAGGATTCGAACCTGCGACCGTAGCGGTCGCGCGGTTCCAGACTGTAGCGCCTAGAATCGCTCGGTAATTTTACAGCTCTAGCAGTTTTTCCAGGGGCATAGAATGTCATGCACGTGGTGGAAACATTTTTTGTGCTTTTTATTCATGCTCTAAGTATTTGGCTGATTTTTTTAAAACAAGGTTTGATTTTTGAGAAGTCTCGAGGGTCAAAGAGAAGAAATTAAAGGCAATGGAAATGGCGTTTCGGAGACGAATTTGTGAAGAAACAAGAAGAGACAAAATACTAGATGAAATGCTTTGAGAACAGTTAGGGGTTACCAAGGATATTGTACATAAAATTCAATCTTAAACGGATGCCAGAAGAAAGATGGCCTTATAAAATATGGCACTGGAGACGTCCATGAAATAGAAAATGAGGAAGACCCTGCTGCATTGGAACGATGGAGAGAGGTGTGCGATGCAGGACAGAGCCATGCTAGAAGAGGACTGGCTAGAGAGAACGAGATGGAAACTCGGGTGCGAGAGATGCCGCATGGTGTAGAAAACTGGCAGAAAGAAGAGAGAGAAGGTTTCATATTGTGTGTTCTGCAGTCTCGAATTGATGTAAAGGGTTCCGCTACTGAGAAAGGCAAGAAATGGCTCTGAGCACTATGGGACTTAATATCTGAGGTCATCAGTCCCCTAGAATTTAGAACTACTTAAACTTAACTAACCTAAGTACATCACACACATCCATGTCCGAGGCAGGATTCGAAGCTGCGGCCGTAGCGGTCGCGCGGATCCAGACTGTAGCGCCTAGAACCGCTCGGCCACCCTGGTCGGCCGCAGAAGTGCAGCAACACGACATGGCATGGACTTGACTAATGTCGAAGTAGTGCTGGAGGGAACTGACACCTTGAACCCTGCACGGATGTCCATAAATCCGTAAGAGTACGAGGGGGTGAGGATCTCTTCTGAAGAGCACCATGCAAGGCGTTTCGGATATGCTCAATAATGTTCATGTCTGGGGAGTTTGGTGGCCAGTGGAAGTGTTTAAACTCAGAAGAGTGTTCCTGGTGCCACTCTGTAGCAATTCTGGATTTGTGGGGTGTCGCATTGACCTGCTGGAATTGCCCAAGTCCATCGGAATGGACATGAACTGATGCAAGTGATCCGAGAAGATTCTTACGTAGCGTCACCTCTCAGAGTCTTATCTACACTCCTGGAAATGGAAAAAAAAACACATTGACACCGGTGTGTCAGACCCACCATACTTGCTCCGGACACTGCGAGAGGGCTGTACAAGCAATGATCACACGCACGGCACAGCGGACACACCAGGAACCGCGGTGTTGGCCGTCGAATGGCGCTAGCTGCGCAGCATTTGTGTACCGCCACCGTCAGTGTCAGCCAGTTTGCCGTGGCATACGGAGCTCCATCGCAGTCTTTAACACTGGTAGCATGCCGCGACAGCGTGGACGTGAACCGTATGTGCAGTTGACGGACTTTAAGCGAGGGCGTATAGTGGGCATGCGGGAGGCCGGGTGGACGTACCGCCGAATTGCTCAACACGTGGGGCGTGAGGTCTCCACAGTACATCGATGTTGTCGCCAGTGGTCGGCGGAAGGTGCACGTGCCCGTCGACCTGGGACCGGACCGCAGCGACGCACGGATGCACGCCAAGACCGTAGGATCCTACGCAGTGCCGTAGGGGACCGCACCGCCACTTCCCAGCAAATTAGGGACACTGTTGCTCCTGGGGTATCGGCGAGGACCATTCGCAACCGTCTCCATGAAGCTGGGCTACGGTCCCGCACACCGTTAGGCCGTCTTCCGCTCACGCCCCAACATCGTGCAGCCCGCCTCCAGTGGTGTCGCGACAGGCGTGAATGGAGGGACGAATGGAGACGTGTCGTCTTCAGCGATGAGAGTCGCTTCTGCCTTGGTGCCAATGATGGTCGTATGCGTGTTTGGCGCCGTGCAGGTGAGCGCCACAATCAGGACTGCATACGACCGAGGCACACAGGGCCAACACCCGGCATCATGGTGTGGGGAGCGATCTCCTACACTGGCCGTACACCACTGGTGATCGTCGAGGGGACACTGAATAGTGCACGGTACATCCAAACCGTCATAGAACCCATCGTTCTACCATTCCTAGACCGGCAAGGGAACTTGCTGTTCCAACAGGACAATGCACGTCCGCATGTATCCCGTGCCACCCAACGTGCTCTAGAAGGTGTAAGTCAACTACCCTGACCAGCAAGATCTCCGGATCTGTCCCCCATTGAGCATGTTTGGGACTGGATGAAACGTCGTCTCACGCGGTCTGCACGTCGAGCACGAACGCTGGTCCAACTGAGGCGCCAGGTGGAAATGGCATGGCAAGCCGTTCCACAGGACTACATCCAGCATCTCTACGATCGTCTCCATGGGAGAATAGCAGCCTGCATTGCTGCGAAAGGTGGATATACACTGTACTAGTGCCGACATTGTGCATGCTCTGTTGCCTGTGTCTATGTGCCTGTGGTTCTGTCAGTGTGATCATGTGATGTATCTGACCCCAGGAATGTGTCAATAAAGTTTCCCCTTCCTGGGACAATGAATTCACGGTGTTCTTATTTCAATTTCCAGGAGTGTAGATTCGACTCTAGACTATCACTCCGACTGCACACACACCACAAAATTATTGAGGCTCCACCAGCTTGAATAGTTCCCTGCTGACATGCAGGGTCCATGGATTCATGAGGTTGAATCCATACACGTACACGTCCATCCGCTCGATGGACAATGAACCGAGACTCGTACGACCAGGCAACATGTTTCCAGTGATCGACTCCGAAAGCCCAGATCGGTGATGTTTCGTTGAATGATTCGCACGCTGACATTTGTTGGTGGCACAACATTGAAATTTGCAGCAATTTGCGGAAGGGTTGCACTTCTGTCACACTGAATGATTGCCTTCAGTCGTCGTTGGCTCCATTCTTGCAGGATCTTTTTCCGGCCGCAGAGATGTCGGAGGTTTGAGGTTTTACCGGGTTCCTGATAGTCACGGTATACTCGTGAAATGGTCGTACGGATCCAGACTGTAGCGCCTAGAACCGCTCCCTTCGCTCAGGCCGGCTATTGAGAAAGGTTAAGAAACGCTGGTCTAGAACACCTCGTTTGATTGATCCAACGTGTGAGGCTCGAACCCGTCGTCGTGGCTAGCAGCCGCGTGTGGGTGGTCGTGAGACGGGCGGTGACCCGGCTTTCCTCGGAGCCTGCGGTCAGGGAGAAGGCGGCGGCGCTTGCAAAAGGAGAGCAGTATTGCGGGGCGCGCGAATAACCCGGCCCCTGGTGACTCTGCTGCAGGCCGCACCGCAGACAAGACTTTCCGCTCGGGCGTGCGGAAACGGCGGGCCCGGAAAAAGCAGGCGCCATTACGCAACGGGAGCGCGGGCCAACGGCCACATAACTTTTGGGGGCCGCTTTCTGCACTCAGCCGCAGCGGCACCGCAGGCTGGCCGCAGGCGCTGGGCAACGCCGGTACGCCACGGCACGCGCCACTGCATGCGGAGCACGCCGGCGCTTCTTCAGGGAGGGCCTCGCCGGTTCCTATTTGGACTATAGCGTGCGTCGCCGTCTTCAGCCTCTAAGCGAGACGTTTCCATAACTCACTGTCTCTCTTCGGTGGCATTCCCTCGAGGACTCATATGAAAATACAGGACCTTTTTTTTTTAATTTCTGGGTCGTCAGTCTTCTGACGTATTTGAACCGACCTGCCAAGAGGGCCTCCCTTGTGCCAACCTTTTCTTCTCACAAGGAACACTCCCCACCGCACTCCCTTCAGATTTAGTGGTAAGATGAACCAGTGGATAGCTCATCAAAAACTGAACACAGATCATCCGTGAAAACATGAAGAAGGATCAAAACGAAAACAGTGAACGGTCCAAAGTTATGGTCTTTCTCGTACACTGTAATATTTCTGGCTTAGACAGACATCATATTAGGCTCCAGGAAGCTGTTGCCTGAGCAGTGGAGATGCAAGAAGTATGTTGTTGTTGTTGTGGTCTTCAGTCCTGAGACTGGTTTGATGCAGCTCTCCATGCTACTCTATCCTGTGCAAGCTTCTTCATCTCCCAGTAGCTACTGCAACCTACATCCTTCTGAATCTGCTTGGTGTATTCATCTCTTGGTCTCCCTCTACGATTTTTACCCTCCACGCTGCCCTCCAATACTAAACTGGTGATCCCTTGATGCCTCAGAACACGTCCTATCATCCGATCCCTTCTTCTAGTCAAGTTTTGCCACAATCTTCTCTTCTCCCCAATCCTATTCAATACTTCTTCATTAGTTATGTGATCTACCCATCTAATCTTCAGCATTCTCCTGTAGCACCACATTTCGCAAGCTTCTATTCTCTTCTTGTCCAAACTATTTATCGTCCACGATTCACTTCCATACATGGCTACACTCCATACAAATACTTTCAGAAACGACTTCCTGACGCTTAAACCTATACTCGATGTTAACAAATTTGTGTTCTTCAGAAATGCTTTCCTTGCCAATGCCAGTCTACATTTGATGTCTTCTCTACTCCGACCATCATCAGTTATTTTGCTCCCCAAATAGCAAAACTCATTTATTACTTTAAGTGTCTCATTTCTTAATCTAATTCCCTCAGCATCACCCAACTTAATTCGACTATATTCCATTATTCTCGTATTTCTTTTGTTGATGTTCATCTTATATCCTCCTTTCAAGACACTATCCATTTCGTTCAACTGCTCTTCCAAGTCCTTTGCTGTCTCTGACATAATTACAATGTCATCGGCGAACCTCAAAGTTCTTATTTCTTCTCCATGGATTTTAATACCTACTCCAAATTTTTCTTTTGTTTCCTTTACTGCTTGCTCAATATAGAGATTGAATAACATCGGGGAGAGGCTACAACCCTGTCTCAGCACCTTCCCAACCACTGCTTCCCTTTCATGTCCCTCGACTGCAAGAAGTACATAGACGAAAAATGGTGTGAGGACCTGTAACAGACGTTAGATTCGTACCATTCCCGTGAGAAAGACCGCCTGTATAATGCTACTGCTCTGTGATTGCCTACTGTGTTCGGAGCAAGGGCTTCAATACGTTAAAGTACAGTCATTATTATTAGTTACACTACTCATTGAAATGACTTCATCTTTTAATATAAATACCTCTCAACAGCTGATTATCAATCAGTCATTTTAGAATTATTAAAAAAATTTAAACCAAAAACAAAAGACTGACGAAATTGCGGACGAAGCACTTCGGAAGTGTTCGGGTCACGCCTTTTCTGGTATGGCGCGCGAAGTGTTTCGGGCTGTTCGTCACTCTGGATTAGGCAGTAGAGAAGAACAGACATGTTGTCTGTCGTAGGATGTGTTTCCAATTTTTATTTAAGTTCCTGTTCGTCTCTCTGGATTAGGCAGTCGAGAAGAACAGACATTTTGTCTGTCGTAGCCGCGCGGGATTAGCCGAGCGGTCTTGGCGCTGCACTCATGGACTGTGCGGCTGATACCGGCGGAGGTTCGAGTCCTCACTCGGGCATGGGTGTGTGTGTTTGTCCTTAGGATAATTTAGGTTCAGTAGTGTGTAAGCTTAGGGACTGATGACTTTAGCAGTTAAGTCCCATAAGATTTCACACACATTTGAACATTTTGTCTGTCGTAGGATGTGTTTCCAATTTTTATTTAAGTTCCTGTTCGTCACTCTAGATTAGGCAGTCGAGATGTACAGTCATGTTGTATGTGGCAGGATGTGTTTTCCAGTATTCAGTATTAAAAGATTCACTCCGGTAGTCATGAGGCACAGACACGTGCCACAAATAGTGTCAACATACATTATTGTAAACATTGTGTTTGAACATGTACTTTGCTGTATCAGAAGGTGTTGTATTAAGCTCATGTAGTCTTTTCGTGTGGCTATATTAAAATACGAGAGTGGCATCTCAAAGAAGTGATACATTATTTCAGAACAGAACCTCGCTAAAAGTCAGTTTCAGACTCAAAATACAGAACCTACAACCTGCGTGCTGTTTTCTGCGCTGGGGACATCAACTTGAAGACAGCAGGTTAGTGAACTATAACAGAACCTTCGTATTCCACACAGTGCAGTGGAAACAACTAGGCGCCTCACGTGTACTGCATGCACAGAACAAATGTGCTCAGTGACACGTCATCTACGGTAATGCAGAGGAGGTAAAGGAGGATGATGGTTATTAACACCAACAATCAATTCATTCCTCCTTTCTCGCCGTAGTACGACTGTGATGGTGTTATCCTAACGCATTACCTTCCTCCACGGCAGACCGTCAATGCACGGTATTACTGTTCGTTTTTGGGGCATCACCTACGACCAGCTTTGCTAAAGAAGCGGCGAAACTTTCTGCGCAACCCGCCCATCATTTTGCACGACAATGCGCGGGGGCATAGAGCGCAAGCTGTGGCTGCTCTGTTCGGTCGATGGGACTGGGAAGTACTGTACCATACTGTACCATCCACCATACTCCCCGGACTTAATTGCTTGTGACTTTGATTTGATTCCGAAGATGAAGGAACCATTTAGTGGCGTTCGCTTCAGAACTGTTACAAGATTCGACAGGCAGGAGACCGCTCCATTCGCACCGTCTACAGAACAGGCTCTGCTAACGGTATACTACGCCTTCCACATCGCTGGCAGCGGTTTCTACACAAAACTGGTGACTGCTTTGACAGACATTAACAAGGCAAACAAGTAACTCTTCTGTATCGGTTGTGAGTAAATAGTTGCCACTGTTTAAGTTCCAACACTCGTAAACTCTGAGTCATTTGGTAAGAATATACTACCGTCGCCTCGTGATGACTGGGTGTTGTGTGATGTCCTTAGGTTAGTTAGGTTTAAGTAGTTCTAAGTTCTAGGGGATTGATGACCATAGATGTTAAGTCCCATAGTGCTCAGAGCCATTTGAACCATTTTTTACTACCGTCGCAAGTACACAGATCAGCCAAAACATTACGACCACTGCTCCTGAGAATTCTTCCGGGTTGTATGGCCGTGGTCCATGGAACGCTTCTATCCCTGACGTTTCGTCCAAGGCTGCGTTGGGCATCTTCGGAGGTGCTCCTGGTTGTGCTGAGTCTTGCCGACTGACGAGTCGGACGTCGAAGACCAGCCTAAATACCGTGGAAAGTGGGCGTGGTCTGGATTTCACGTGATAGCAGAGATAAGCCTTGTCAAAGATAAAATATAACTATCGATCATAGTACGGCAAAGATAACAACTTTTCATTTATTCGGTAACTTCTCAGTTTTGACGTAGTGTCTATATTTACTATGATTCCGCGTAACGAAGTTATGGTTTATATAACGGATGTTTCTCCAGCATATTTGACTGCCGCTTTCAGACACTGCCTTACCTCTAGTCAATTCCAGTGGGAAGATGAGTTTTATGAGCTGGCTGGTGGTACGGACGTGGGTAATCCATTGAGACCTACGATCGCTAATTTTTGCATGGCAAAATTCGAACAATTAGCTCTGGAAAAAGCTAATAAGAAACCATGTCGATGGTATCGATACGTGGATGATACATTTATGGTTTGTTCACATGCCAAAAAGCTTTAGACTAATTCTTTTGTTATTTAAATAGTACACATCCAAACATCCAGTTTACAGTGGAAATGGAGAATGACAATGCAATATCCTTCTTGTATGTCTTCGTTATGAGACAGACTAATGGCAGCTTGAAACATAAAATCTTTCGGAAGGATACACATACCGACAGATACTTGCATAAGGATTCCAATCATCATCCACGACAAGAAAAGAGGTGTAATTAAAGGTCTAGTGGACAGAGCTAGAAGGATTTGTACGCCGAAACAACTGGACGCCGAGTTAAAACATCTAAAGCAGGCTTTTGAGAAGAATGGGTACTCTAGTAAGAAAATAAATAGAGTTTTGCGGCCGAATAACAGGAGGCCTGAGGACAGTAATAGGACACAGCGATGGAAGAACATGATTTCTCTATGGTTCATCAATAAAGTAACGGATCAAATCGGCATGTTTTTAAGGAACATGACGTCCGACCGATTTTCAGACCAACTAAGAAAGTAGGCCAAGCACTTCACTCCGTTGCCGCCCGGGATTAGCCGAGCGGTCTCTGGCGCTGCACTCATGGACTGTGCGGCTGGTCCCGGCGGAAGTTCGAGTCCTCCCTCGGCAGGATAGTTTCGGTTAAGTAGTGTATAAGCTTAAGGACCGATGACCTTAGCAGTCCCATAAGATTTCACACACACACACACACACACACACACACACACACACTTCGTTCCGTTAAGGATAAACGTCCCCCTCTGTCTGAAAGTGGTGTACACAAGGTTCCATGTACGTGTGGTAAGATCTACATTTTAACTACAAAGAGAAGTGTGAATACACGGTGGAAGGAACATAAAAGCCTTTGTCGACTAGGGAAAACAGACAAATCAGCTGTGGCGCAACATGCTCTTCAGTCAGGTGATCATGGTCCCGGCGGAGGTTCGAGTCCTCCCTTGGGCATGGGTGTGTGTGTTTGTCCTTAGGATACTTTAGGTTAAGTAGTATGTAAGCTTAGGGACTGATGACCGCAGCAGTTAAGTCCTATAAAAAAAGTCAAATGATCACGTAGCGAAATTTTTCGGAAACTGGAGTTTTATATACTTTGACGAGCTATTATCCACGGCTATATAGAGAAGCCATCGAAATATATAAACATGGGGATAATTTAAACAGAAAAGAGGAAGCCATGAAACTCAGCGATATATGGACAGTAGCGCTACAGAATCGATGAAAAGTTTTTATCTTTGGCGTACAATGATCGATAGTTATATTTTATCTTTGACTAGGCTTATCTCTGCTATCACGTAAAATCCTGACCACGCCCACTTTCCACGGTATTTAGGTCGCTCTTCGACGTCCGACTCGTCAGTCGGCAAGACTCAGCACAACCAGGAGCACCTCCGAAGATGTCCAACGCAGCCTTGGACGAAACGTCAGGTACAGAATAGTTCCATGGACCACTGCCATACAACCCGAAAGAATTCTCAGCAGCTGAAACGTGTCGTGAAAGCCTTCATTGTATGATTACGACCACTGCCCATCTCGACGCTGGATGCCGCCTGGTGGCGTTGCGGGCATATGACGCGGTAACAAAGGCATGTAAGGGGAGCAGACACGGACGGGGGATAGCCCCTGCGAAGATATGGGCTACAAATTTGGAAATCCATTGATATAGGCGGCTTTGACAAAGGATTGAGTATTGTAACGCAGATCCTATGAACGATTATGGCGAAAATGGCGGAGCTAGTCGAATGTTTCACATCTACAGAAAGAGGTAGAACAGTGAAACTGCCACTACGCGCTAAATCGTTGGACGTCGCGACTTTACACAGACCGTGGGGGTTCGGAGACTTGTCTGCTCTGTAAAGTAGGATATATGGTGATAAAAAATGGTTCAAATGGCTCTAAACACTATGGGACTTAACATCTGAGGTCATTAGTCCCCTAGACTTAGAACTACTTACACCTAACTAAACTAAAGACATTACACACATCCATGCCCGAGGCAGGATTCGAACCTGCGACCGTAGCAGCTGTGCGGTTCCGGACTGAAGCGCCTAGAACCGCTCGACCACAGCGGCCGGGAAATAGTGATCTGTGGTATCTCTGCCGAAAGAGCACAATGCTGGTGCATGCACAAGTGTTTCAGAGCACACCGTTCATCGTACATTGTGCAACATGGAGCTTCGAAGCAGACCAGCCCTACGTGTTCACATGTTGACCCAACGACATCACCAGTTACGATTGCAGTTGGTACGGGACCATCGGGATTTGACCGTCGATCAATGGAAACGTGTTAGCTCTTCGGATAAATCACATTTTTGCTCTGGTCGTCTCCACGAACACCGTCATCGAGGTGAACGGCGTCTCGAAAAGTGCAGCGCGCCACGGGCTCAGGCCTGTGGGAGTAGTACTGTGCTGTGGGAATACATTTTCGTGCATGGGACCTCTGGTAGTAGTCGAAGACACGCTGACAGCTGCGAACCATCTGTATCCCTTCATCCTTGATGCCTTCCCCTACGGCGACATCACCTTTCAGCATTATAATTGTCCGTGTATCGGAGCCAGGACCTGCTACAGTCGTTTGAGAAGCATTATAGTGAACTCAGACAGATGTCTCTGCGACGAAATTCGCCTGATACAAACCCTGTAGGACCCATATGGATCGCTATCGGACGCCATCACCGCGGCTCGTTATTACCGCGAATTACATGACCTGTGCGTAGACATCTAATGCCACATACTTCCACAAAACTACTAAGAAACTGTCGGATCCCTGATACGCTGAATCAATTACGTATTTGGTTTCAAAGACGGACAAACGAGCTATTAAGCAGGTGGTCATAATGTTTTGGCTCATCAGTGTAAACGTGACGTCAGACCACTCACAAAATGGAAATGAGCGACTGACGCCAGTGGCCAGGAGGTCTCAGGCGGGAGTTCGGGCAGCAAGTGCAGGTCTTACTGAGTGCGACGCCACGTTGGGGACTTGCGCGTCGACAATGGGGATGAAATGATGATGAGGACAGCACAACACCCAATCCCCGAGGGGAGAAAATCTCCCACCCCTGCCGGGAATCGAACCCGTACGTAGCAATCCAACGCACTGACCGTTCAGCTGTTTGGGCGGACAGACCTCTCACAGAAACGAAAGCAATAAATAAACAAGTATGAATTGTACTACAACAAAAGAATTGAAGAGTCAAAGTTTCCAAAAACGGAACGCAAGAATCATAACATGTGGTATTTGTGTAGGACAAACGTATGTTTGGAGGCTCATCATCTTGTAATCACGGGATCGCACTGTCGTGTATCAGTGAAACCATACAAGATCTCGGGTACACCCTTGCTAGTGGTTCGGACCCCACCGTAAGCAGTAGGTCCGATGCCAGACAACCGCGCTGTGGTGTGAAGACGCTAAGCCTAAACAAACACCAAACAAAACGGACCATGCGCACGACGGACGTCAGATGATTGCAGTGCACGGCGGAGAGAGGATTCCTGTTGACGAAGCTGCCGCTGCCTGGCTTGCAGTGGACTGTTTGCGCTTTTAGACCTGGACGTGTTAAATACACGAGTGATATCCCGGGGCCAATGAGAATCCAGCAAATATAGTCCGTGACTTGTATAACAAGAGCCACGATCATTTTCCGAAATTTATGGAATCTTCAAGTGCCTTAAGGGATCGGATGATAGTGCAATATTTGTTTGACTATTTCTTACATTTTTTGACAAATACTTAGTACAATGCATAAGTGGAAAACTTGAAAAACATTAAAAATACGTTTTGATAGAGAATCAGGAAAACTGTGTGGTAGTGAAACTGTTTCGTTAATGTGTTAAATTATTATATTTTCTTTACTATTAAAAACAATCTTGATCACAACTGACCACAGTACTGATCGAAACCGGTCACCGTACTAAATAAATTGTGATCATGACTGTTCTTAATAGTAAATATTTGTAACATATTGATCACTTTCATTCCAATAATGTATTCAAAAGTATTATATTTTCATCATTTTTTGAAAGTGGTCACATTAAAACTCGTACGAACATCTTAATCGGGCAAGGAGGCATATCTCACTAAGTCACCAGACGTACAAGTTAGGTGCATCGATAAGACATTCGTATCATATGACGCACATACTGTTACAAATGTCGTATATGACACACCAGTCGTGGATTCGGTTGACTTGCCGCCTTGTCATCAAACGTTTGCCCATTCGAGAGTCACTTCCTTTCGGCTGCTAGTAGAGTAGTTGTACGGAGTCGTAGGTCCCTTTCCTGCACATCGCTACTGCAAACGCACGTTACACCGCGTTACAGAAACAGATCTGAATCCTGTGAACAGGCACGTCAATGACCGGAAGGACAGTTTATAATTTTCTGAAAAATAAAGATGCACGAGGTAGATTTAAACAGGGATCTTCTGCTTTGCAGTCTAACGACATGACAAGATAACAACGACGCCGTGACAATTCCAATTCCCTCGATGGTCACTTCTTCAGCTTGGACCGCTGACTGTTTTTTCATTGTTCCCTTTTTCACAGTTCAGTACACCTTCTTCCTGTTTTCATGCTTGATCTGTGTTCAGTTTTTGACTAGCTATATATTGATCCATATTACCACTAAATCTGAGGGGGATGCCATGTGAAGGTTGCCTTGTTAGAGTAGTACTTTCATTCTACGTCCCCAGTCATTTGGAGAATGCATTTCCATCTCTGGCTTTCTGTGCAGTTTTAACCTTTGAAGCTCCCTATAGTACAATGGATGTAAATCCCAGATATCTTAAGAGATGGCCTATCATCCTGTCCCTTCTTCTAGTCAGTGTTTTCCGTATATGCCTTTCCTCAGCTGTTCTGTGGGGAACCTCCTCATTCCTCACCTTATCAGTCTACCGAATATTCAGCATTCTCCCGTAGAACCATGTCTCATATGGTTCGATTGTGTTCTGTCATGATTTTTATACACTCCGTGTTTCCATGCCATATATGATCCAAACGTAAATTCTCAGAAATTTCTTCCTCAAATGGAGGCCTATTATTTATACCAGTAGTGTTCTCTCGGCAAGGAATGCCCTTTTCGGGTGAGTGGTCCTCCTTGCTCCGTCCTACATGGGTTATTATGCTTCCTAGGCAGCAGAATTCCTTAATTTCGTCTACTTCGTGATCATTAATTCCGTTTTTAACTTTCTCGCTGTTCTCATTTCTACTATTCCTCATTACTTCCGTTTTTCTTCGACTGTGTCTCAATCCGTATTCTGTACTCGTTAGACTGTTCATTCCATTCAACATATCCTGAAATCTTCTTCACTTTCACTGAGGATAGCAATGTCGTCAGCGAGTCTTATCATTGATTTATCATTGAAATCCTTTCACCTTGTATTTTAGTTACAGTCTTGAAACTTTGTTTAATTTCCGTCATTGCTTCTTCGACGTATAGATTAAATAGTTTTGGGTGAAAAGATTACATCCCTGCCTTACACACTTTGTAATAGGATCACTTCGTTCTTGGTCGTACTGTCTTATTGTTCTCGTTTGGTTCTTGTACATATTACCTATCACATATCTTTTCCCATACCTTACCCCCATTTTTTCTCAGACATCCAGTGACTAGTCCACGTTCGAAGTCCCTGAGCTCTCTTGACTGACCCATTCTGCAGTTACTGCTTTTCTGCTGACAACACATTATTCTTCGCCTCCTTTCATACTGGTGGGTCGGTCACTCGTGACATCTAGTAGTTAATTCAGCATTAAATGGGGCTGTTCGGATAATTTTAGCAGATATTGTGTAACAAAAGACTTAGGATTCGTTCTTTTTCTTTTTAAACTACCAAAGTATGGACGGATAGTCTTCAAACCGGTTAATCGGAAAATATCCCTGAACAAACTCCGAAATTTTGGCGTTCGCGCTGTATGGGCTTTGTTACGTTGACCTGATTCTTTTTTTTCTAACAATATATAACCTCACGATATTCTTAAGTGACAGATGAGGGCAGCCTGCATTTCTTGTTAGGAGATATACATCTACATCTATATCTATATACATACTCCGCAATCCACCAAACGGTGCTTGGCGGAGGGTACTTCGTACCACAACTAGCATCTTCTCTCCCTATTCCGCTCCCAAACCGAACGAGGGAAAAATGACTGCCTGTAAGCCTCTGTACGAGCCCTAATCTATTCTATCTTATTTTTGTGGTCTTTCCGCGAAATATAAGTTGGCGGCAGTAAAATTGTACTGCGGTTAGCCTCAAATGCTGGTTCTCTAAATTCCCTCAGTGGCGATTCACGAAAAGAACGCTTCCTTTCCTCTAGAACCTCCCACCCGAGTTCCTGAAGCATTTCCGTAACACTCGTCTTATGATCAAACCTACCAGTAACAAATCTAGCAGCCCATCTCTGAATTGCTTCTATGTCCTCCCTCAATCCGACCTGATCGGGATCCCAAACGCTCGAGCAATACTCAAGAATAGGTCGTATTAGTGTTTTATAAGCGGTCTCCTTTACAGATGAACCACATCTTCCCAAAATTCTACCAGTGAACCGAAGACGACTATCCGCCTTCCCCACAACTGCCATTACACGCTTGTCCCACTTCATATCGCTCTGCAATGTTACGCCCAAATATTTAATCGACGTGACTGTGTCAAGCGCTACACTACTAATGGAGTATTCAAACATTACGGGATTCTTTTTCCTATTCATCTGCATTAATTTACATTTGTCTATATTTAAAGTTAGCTGTCATTCTTTACACCAATCACAAATCCTGTCCAAGTCATCTTGTATCCTCCTACAGTCACTCAACGACGACACCTTCTCGTACACCACAGCATCACCAGCAAACAGCCGCACATTGCCATCCACCCTGTCCAATAGATCATTTATGTAGATAGAAAACAACAGCGGACCTACCACACTTCCCTGGGGCACTCCAGATGATACCCTCACCTCCGATGAACACTCGCCATCGAGGGCAACGTACTGGGTTCTATTACTTAAGAAGTCGAATACAATTATCCTCCCGTCCGGACCGAGCGAGGTGGCGCAGTGGTTAGCACAGTGGACTCGCATTCGGGAGGTCGACTGTTCAATCCCGCGTCCGGCCATCCTGATTTAGCTTTTCCGTGATTTCCCTAAATCGCTCCTGGGAAATGCCGTGATGGTTCCTTTGAAAGGGCACTGCCGACGTCCTTCCCTAATCCGATGAGACCGATGACCTCGCTGTCTGGTCTCCTCCCGCAAACAACCCCAACCCCTCTTCCCGTCTGACTAGCAGCGTGTACTGAAGCGCCGCTGCCGGGACGGGAAGCTGCGCCGAATCGCGTATCGGGTTAACGACAGGGGTCAGTGTGACTTCGAGTCTGGGTGTGGTTCTTAGGCGGTTTTCCATAGGACAGGTGAGTGGCTGTGTCCTTGATTAAGGAACCGTCCCGGCGTTTGCCTTAGCAATCTAGGAAAACCATGGAAAATCCAAATCAGGATGGCAGGACAGAGCATCTCCATCCTCCTCAATATGAGGTCAGTGTCTTAACAGCTTCACTACTTCGTTCGTTAAGTCCCTATTTTATAACGTTACTTGATTTACACTCAGTTCGATTCAGGTAACTTGCAAATAAAATATAGTTTTTTCTTCGCTGCCGCACACGATGAGAATACTCACTGAAGACACGTGTACTGTATCCGGTTACTTGCAATGTAAATCGTAGTTTCACTTTCTGCTGCTACACATTCTAGCATACCGACCGTTACCGATGACTCCTGGCCTATGAAGATGCTGCTGTGGCCTTTTGCATCATCTCCACACAACTGTCCATCTGAAAAACTAAGCCCACGGACATCTTAACACATGATTTCCATGTGAAAGCGGTAAACAGTAATCATGTATTGAAATATGACAAGAGGTGCTTTAGTCATCTCCTTACATTACTATCCTTAATTGTGTAATATGCATTACTTATTAAGAACATTTTTGCTGCCACTATGTAAAAATTTTGACTGCGTATATCTGTGCTCTCAAAACTAGAAAAAGTGTCGATCGGGTTACCTGAAATTTTGACCCAACGTTGCATTCACATAATACTTGTTTTACATAAATACTGGAGAGCCTTATGGCTTGTAAATATTTCTATGTAATAATTAAAGGGGATACCTCGTAAACAAAAATCTCAAGTTCGTTTGTTCAAATTCTTAAATATCAGGAAGTTCTTCACCAATTACTTTGAAATTTTGAAACTTCCTGGCAGATTAAAACTGTGTGCCGGATGGAGACTCGAACTCGGGACCTTTGCCTTTCGCAGGCAATTGCTCTACCAATTGAGCTACCGAAGCACGACTCACGCCCCGTCCTCACAGCTCTAATTCTGCCAGTACCTCGTCTCCCTTGAAATTTTGATAAACATTAGCATGCGAATACGCGAGTGTTTCTATGTATACAGACATGTAACATATGAGAGAGAAACATTTGAGAGGTGGCATGAGCCCCCTCTCATATTTCTACCTTACGATTTTCGTCTCTAATTGCATGCGGTGAAAAGTTGCTATTCCTTCACACGCGGACTTCCCACGCAGCGTCTCTCATCACCCAGGTGGTCCGGTGACAGGCGGGCTCTGCCGATCACGAGAGGGTTAAGCCGACGAGTGTGAGGGAGCCGAGTGAATGCTTTCCAGACGCCGACATTGTCAAGAGACACGCCCACAGGAGCCTGAAGTAGCGGCTGGGCTAGAGGTTCCGTTACTTCGCAGAAACTTAGCGAAAACACTTTCTGGCGGGCTACCAGCGAGGCGTGGGAATGACTTGTGTACCCAGGCAGTTGTGGCGGGAAAATTCCCGCGCTTTCTGCAAAATAGTAACTGTGATTGGCTTGCTCAGGGCATAGCTCCGTGACGTAGCAAAATCAGCGCAGAAATTGGTGCCAAGAATCTCCATTGGTGGAATGGTAGTGCTCCGGCAATAGAGTGGAATTTTCCGCCGGTTTTCGAGTTGCTGATTGGAACGTTTAACCACGGCCACTGTCGTGGGGGCGGGAATGTTGTGTGTTCGGCCTGTACGGGTGCTCTTGGGAGTAGTCGTCTCTCGCCTTTCGGTGGAAGTAGGTTACAAGACTGAGCTCTCGCTGCTCGGATCAGCCTGCCTTCCGTGGGCTGCCTAATATACTTTTATTTAATTGTAACTGTTTGACGATGTTGCTGAAGTTTCGACTTCAACGTAACCTTCCGTGTACAGTTGGCAATTGAGCGTTCTGTGTACAAGAGGCCTATGTTGTCTGTCTTGAGCAGTTTTGGCTAATGTTGACTGTATCAGAGTTACTGGGTGACTTCGCTTGTTAAAATCAATCACTGTACCGTCAGTGATTGTGTGGCGAGCTTTCTTCGTCTCCCTCAGAGGCGCATTTGTATTGCTAGGAAGTCTTTAGTCTGGAACAACAAGGCCAGGATAATTTGTTTCGGGCTATACTCGCGACGTTATCATCACCACGACGGGCCGTCGAAGCAACCAGCCATCGCCTCCGGTACGCCAAATCATGTTCTTGCAGTTAAGAAGACAGATTGGTAATGTATGTCCGCAGCACCGGCAGACAGGGATTTTCCTAGGTGATCATGAGAGCTCTGCAGAGCGCTCCTGTTCGTCTTTTTCTAACTTTGTTCTGTCTTGGGTAGCAGCAATTAATGTTGGGTTGGCTATGTGTTTTCTCTTAAGATTTGAGTTGCAAGGAATTGGCTCCACATACCACTTCGTCATAATCCTCACAATCTAGTTTAGGCACAACTTCACATTCACAGCGTTTGTTTGAGTATCCAATTTGAGCCAATTTGATGTATTGTAAATGTTTCATGTGTTTTTGTTTATTATTTTGTGTTTAATCTTAATAAATCATATTGTTATTTTGGACAGAACTTTCATTCTGTTAATCGGTAGAGCAACCCTATCATTCCTCACTATGTTAATGAAACCTTCGTTTATTTAACTTATTTATCAAATTAAATTATTGCAGGTGCCAAACTCTCTTCTACTCCACTGGCAGGGTTGATTAGAGTCAGTTCGCGTTTTTTTTTTTTTTTTTAATCCTTGTGCAACAGCAAAAGTCGGAGTTAGAATAGGGTGGGCTTAGAGCATCATTTACATATGTAGATTCTAGAAGAATTTAGTGTTAAATACACTGCTAGCCCTGGCACCTCGCACATTGTTACCAAAAATTTCGAAAAATTCTTGACTGATATACTTCAAATTTTACACGATACTCTAATGAGTATGCAAATAGGCATTCAAATAGAATGGACAGAAATTTGGGGAGGGGCGTGGGGAGGGGGGGGAGAAGGAGATTAGACTGTATATTCAATTAACATACATGATGTGTAATTATATAATATATAAATATATAGATGTAACGTGTAAGGGGAAACATTGTTACATGCCAAAAATCTCGACATGTTCCTGGCAGATTTACGTAATATTTTCCACGATAGTCTAATCAACACTCAGACAGACAGTTTGTTATATATTTTTAATATGTATAATATCTAAATGTATATGTGATATGTAAATGGGAAATATTGTTATCAAAGTCCAAAAAAGTATTTGACCGATTTTTATCAAATTTTTACATGTTACCCTAATAAATATTTGCACTAACATAGGATGCATATTTTTAATAGCTTTCTTTTGATTGTGCCTTTGTCCTGCAGGTTTCGCAGGGTCGGCGTGGTTACCATCGAATTTGGCGTGGTTAATTGAAGGGGTGGGGCCGGATGCTCTTCCTGTCGCCACCCATACCCTCCCTGCCCCCCCCCCCCCCTAAATTGGAATCAGTCTACCCCAATTGTGTGCATCTATTGTAAACCATGAAATAGTGCGAACGTTTTTCAAATGTCTGCGAGTCGTGTAGCTGAGGTGGGACATGGAGACCAGCCCAGTATTCACCTAGTGGGATGTGGAAAACAGCCTAAAATCCACATCGTCGTTAATCTGCTGTTTGGATTCGATCTGGGGTCGGCACGCCTACCCGAGTCCAAGAAGCAGCGCATTAGCACTCTCGGCTAACCTGGCAGGTCGCATATTTTTAACATATATAATATATAAATAGATACATAAAGTCCGAAATAGAGAAACATTGTTAGCAAATACCTCGAAAAGTTCTTGATCGATTTACTTCAACTTTTAAATGATACTCTATTAAACACTCAGATATTTCTTTTTTTAAAAAAAACAATGTACAGGTTTTCTTTTAAAATGGACAGTGTGGAATAAAATGTCTACTGTGCTCTGCTGATTTTGTTTTTTATGTCACAGCAAGTCTGAACTATGATAAACCATTAGACAAATTGCTTTTCCCATACATATCCTTTCTTATTATATATTTTTGAACATAAATTGTATATACAACAATGTACTGTTTTGTTTTCCTCCTTAGAGACGAATTTCACGGAAAACTGGAAAACTGTATTTCTGACTTAACGGCTTATGATTAGAATGCTAATACGAAATCTGAAATTACTAAAACAGTAAGCAAGGCTGAAGCTCAGAGAGAGATGGGGAGGAGAAGACGGATACAGGGGTCGGAGGAAATAGGCATATAGAGAGGAAAGGAGGAGATGGACAGAGAAGGGGCAGGACCAGATGGAGAGATAAAGGATGGAGAAGATAGACAGAGAGGGGGAGGAGGTGATGGACGGAGAGAGAGGAAGAGAGCGGAGATGGACAAAAAAAGAGGCGGAGGAGGAAATGGATAGAGATTTGGGCGGGGGGGGGGGAGGAGATTACAGTGTGTATTGAATTCACATGCATATAAGAACGTGTGCTTTCTCTTTTCTTTCTTTTCCACTTAACTGGACTGAGCCACAGCAACATGTGCCCAGGAAAGGCTAGTTTTTTAACCAATTTCGTCCCCAGATATGAAATTTTGTTTTAGGTTTTTTGTTTGTTTTTCCTGGTTAAATATAGCTCCAAACTGGCTCTTTTTGCATGATTGTGTATAGAACTGTTAATGCAGTATTAGGAACATTTTGCCTCATTTACGCCACGGATTGGTGGACGTACACACTTGGTGCAGTAAGAATGCCAATTTATTAAATAGCTCTTTACAATGACTGCTTCCTGTTATTAGTCTTATGGCCATTTTCTGCAGTCTAAAATCAAAGGTCATGGTTTTCTTCCTTCTATCCCCAGAACTGAGTGTGTAGGAATAGTATGTCACCAAAAAACATTGCTATTACTAACTGGTGCCAACATCCTAAGAGAATAATATGCTGATGACACTCTTTTTTGCTAGTATCTTTGTATACTCATTCCATGTTAGCTGACAATCAATTTTTTATGAATTAATATATACTGCAACAGCCACTTCTACTAATATTTTACTATCACGACGCGTTTTGGCAGCATGATGGCATCATCAGGTGGATTTACAGCTAATTTTACATTGTAATTAATGTGTGGTGAGGTTAGTTTCCTTTGCTGTGGATGCCATTGAGGTTACGTGTCGAAAAATACAGCTCTTCAGGAAAATAAATATGTTATAGTATGTGCATTATGTGATAAGTATGATTCGTCATTTTCTTAGTGAATTTGCTTAAATTTTTGTTGATAATTTCATTATGTGATTGTATGACTCACAGATAACAGTAATAAGTACATCACAAATTAACACTTTCACAATCATTTGTTTACATTAGTGCATGGAGTTTTAAATGCTAAATAAACTAGTTTCTATTGGTAAAACAATAGTATACAGTGAAGATGAAACATTTATATCTAAATGTATTTATGTAATAGCAAACGTTAACTGAGTACTTGGTAAAGACAAGTTTTTTCAATGAAATAGGCATTCAACATTGGAGAAGTTTTTTAAGAAGTTATTATTATTACTTTCAAGCTTGTCATTTACTAACATCAGTAAACTTGAAAGTAATAATGTTAACTCCTTTAAATACTTCTCCAGTGTTGAATGCTTATTTCATTGGAAAAAAAATTTTTGTTTACCAACTACTCATCTAATATTTGCCATGACATAAGGATATTAATATATTAATTACAATGTAAAGGTAATTGTAAACCCACCTGATGATTACAGCATGGTTCCGAAACGCATCGTACTAATAAAATATTAGTAACAAGTGACTTCTGCAGTGTACATTGCGTCAGAAAGACCTTACAATACAGTTCATCATAATCATCATCATCATCATCATTATCATTATTTAAGGCTGATTATGTCTTTCAGCATTCAGTCTGGAGCATAGTCCCCCTTATAAAATTCCTCCGTGATCCCTTTTCAGTGCTAACATTGGTGCCTCTTCTGATGTTAATCCTATTACTTCAAAATCATTCTGAACCGAATCCAGGTACCTTCTCCTTGGTCTACCCCGATCCTCCTACCCTCTACTGCTGAACCCATGAGTCTCTTGGCTAACCTTGCTTCTCCCATATGTGTAACATGACCCCACCATCTAAGTTTTTCGCCCTGACTGCTACATCTATAGAGTTCGTTACCAGTTTTTCTTTGATTTCCTCATTGTGGACACCCTCCTGCCATTGTTCCCATCTACTAGTACCTGCAATCATCCTAGCTACTTTCCTCTCCGTAACCTCAACCTTATTGATAAGGTAACCTGAATCCACCCAGCTTTCGGTCCCATACAACAAAGTTGGTCGAAAGATTGAACGGTGCACACATAACTTAGTCTTGGTACTCCTTCTTGCAGAAGAGAGTAGATCGTAGCTGAGCGCTCACAGCATTAGCTTTGCTACACCTCGCTTCCAGTTCTTTCGCTATGTTGCCATCCTGTGAGAATATGCATCCGAAGTACTTGACACCGCCCCCTGTTCTAACTTTGTTCCTCCTATTTGGCACTCAATCCGTTTATATCTCTTTTCCCCTGACATTACTTTCGTTTTGGAGATGCTGATCTTCATTCCATAGTCCTTACATTTCTGATCTGGCTCTGAAATATTACTTTGCAAACTTTCAATCGAATCTGCCATCACAACTAAGTCATCCGCATATGCGAGACTGCTTATTTTGCGTTCACATATCTTAATCTCACACAGCCAGTCTATTGTTTTCAACATATGACCCATAAATAATATGAACAACAGTGGAGACTGGTTGCAGTCTTACCCCTGATACTACTCTGCACCATGAACGCAATTTACCGTCAAATCTAACTGTTGCCTGACTATCTATGTTGTTGTTGTTGTTGTTGTCTTCAGTCCTGAGACTGGTTTGATGCAGCTCTCCATGCTACTCTATCCTGCTCAAGCTTCTTCATTTCCCACTACTTACTGCAACCTACATCCTTCTGAATACTTAGTGTATTCATCTCTTGGTCTCCCTCTACGATTTATACCCTCCACGCTGAGAGGGAGAGGCTACAACTGTGTCTCACTCCCTTCTCAACCACTGCTTCCCTTTCATGCCCCTCGACTCTTATAACTGCCATCTGGTTTCTGTACAAATTGTAAATAGCCTTTCGCTCCCTGTATTTTACCCCTGCCACCTTTAGAATTTGAAAGAGAGTATTCCAGTCAACATTGTCAAAAGCTTTCTCTAAGTCTACAAATGCTAGAAATGTAGGTTTGCCTTTCCTTAATCTATTTTCTAAGATAAGTCGTAGGGTCTGTATTGCCTCACGTGTTCCAACATTTCTGCGGAATCCAAATTGATCTTCGCCGAGGTCGGCTTCTACCAGTTTTTCCATTCGGCTCTAAAGAATTCGCTTTAGTATTTTGCAGCTGTGACTTATTAAACTGATAGTTCGGTAATTTTCACATCTGTTAACACCTGCTTTCTTTGGGATTCGAATTATTATATTCTTCTTGAAGTCTGATGGTATTTCGCCTGTCTCATACATCTTGCTCACCAGATGGTAGAGTTTTGTAAGGACTGGCTCTCCCAAGGCCGTCAGGAGTTCCAATGGAATGTTGTCTACTCCCGGGGCCTTGTTTCGACTCAGGTCTTTCAGTGCTCTGTCAAACTCTTCACGCAGTATCGTATCTCCCATTTCACCTTCATCTACATCCTCTTCCATTTCCATAATATTGTCCTCAAGTACATCGCCCTTGTATAGACCCTCTATATACTCCTTCCACCTTTCTGCTTTCCCCTCTTTGCTTAGAACTGGGTTTCCATCTGAGCTCTTGATATTCATACAAGTGGCTCTCTTCTCTCCAAAGGTCTCTTTAATTTTCCTGTAGGCATTATCTATCTTACCCCTAGTGATATAAGCCTCTACATCCTTACATTTGTCCTCTAGCCATCCCTGCTTAGCCATTTTGCACTTCCTGTCGATCTCATTTTTGAGACGTTTGTATTCCTTTTTGCCTGGTTCATTTACTGCGTTTTTATATTTTCTCCTTTCATCAATTAAATTCAATATTTCTTCTGTTACCCAAGGATTTCTACTAGCCCTCGTCTTTTTACCTCCTTCATTCTCTGCTGCCTTCACTACTTCATCCCTCAGAGCTACCTATTCTTCTTCTACTGTAATTCTTTTCCCCATTCCTGTCAATTGTTCCCTTATGCTATCCCTGAATCTCTGTACAGCCTCTGGTTTAGTCAGTTTATCCAGGTCCCATCTCCTTAGATTCCCATCTTTTTGCAGTTTGTTCAGTTTCAATCTACAGTTCATAACCAATAGATTGTGGTCAGAGTTCACATCTGCCCCTGGAAATCCCTTACAATTAAAAACCTGGTTCCTAAATCTTTTTCTTACCATTATATAATCTATCTGATACCTTCTAGTATCTCCAGGATTCTTCCATGTATACAACCTTCTTTTACGATTCTGAACCAAGTGTTAGCTATGATTAAGTTATGCTCTGTGCAAAATTCTTCTTTCATTTCTCTCCCCCAATCCACATTCAACCACTATGTTTCCTTCTCTCCCTTTTCCTACTCTCGAATTCCAGTCACCCATGACTATTAAATTTTCGTCTCCCTTCACTACCTGAATGATTTCTTTTATCTCATCATACATTTCATCAATTTTTTCATCATCTGCAGAGCTAGTTGGCATATGGACTTGTAATACTGTAGTAGGCATGGGCTTCGTGTCTATCGTGGCCACAATAATGCGTTCACTATGCTGTTTGTAGTAGCTTACCCGCACTCCTATTTTTTTATTCATTATTAAACCTATTCCTGCATGTAAAGACCTTTAATTGATTGCAAAAGTTTGCCTCCTATTCCATAATCTCGTAGAACAGACAATAACTTCCTCCTAGGAACCCGGTCATATGCCTTTTCTAGATCTATAAAACATAGATACTGTTCCCTGTTCCACTTGTAACACTTCTCCGTTATTTGCCGTAAGCTAAAGATCTGGTCCTGACAACCTCTAAGAGGCCTAAACCCACACTGATTTTCATCCAATTTGTCCTCAACTAATACTCGCAATTTCACCGCTTCATTGCACTGCAATCTATTGACCGTTTTCTCCACTTCCTAAAATGTGATCCTACTTCCATCATCATTCCTATCCCATTGTACATCGAAATCTGAAACGTTACTATTACGCATCGTATTTTCACCTACATTGAGCAACTCTTCAAAATATTCCCTCCATCTGCCCAAGGCATCAACAGAATTCACCAGCAGTTTTCCTGACCTGTCCAAAATACTTGTCATTTCCTTCTTACCTGCCTTTCGAAGACTGCTAATTACACTCCAGAATGGTTTTCCAGCAGCTTGACCCAAAGTCTCTAACCTGTTTCCAAAGTCTTCCCAAGATTTCTCCTTGGATGCTGCAATTATCTGTTTGGCTTATACAGTTGCAGCCCTCAAATGACATCCATACAACATTAAGCTGGCAATCAATGTTCATCCATAAGAACTTTGTAACTGCTACACTATCTATGGATTTGTCATCTGTCAAAGTAGCAAGCCCGCGAAGACAGTTTTGCTGTTAGGAGTCTGACGGTGAGCAGTGAGTGCGAATCACGTGAGGTGTGGGGAGGTCCAGCCGTGTGGCGCCGTGCAGGTCGCCTGCGGCTGCGTGCACCTCGTGTCGGGACCCGCCGCGTCCCTGCGGTCGGGCTGCGGGCGGCGGGCGGCGTGCAGCCACCTGTCCGTGTCAGTCGTGGGAACTCTGCCGGCCGACCCACGTGAAATCGGAGCGGGCCCCGCCGGACTTTCTCGCCGCCAGACTCACTCTCGGTGTGTTCTCTGGGCCGTTCACTCGGCGGCTTTTTTCGCCACCTGTTGCGAATTCGTCAGACATCCCACCACAGCAGACGCAGCGGAAACGTCTCAGCCTCGTAACCGAAGGGTCCGAGCCAGAGGTAATGAAGCACAGAGACTTTTTGCTCACACGAGCACCTCTTTCGCTCGACGACTCCTCTCCGTCTACCTTATTCCGAGCCAGTGCTCGGTGGTTGCGTTAGTGTCAGCCTGCGGCCAAGCGGCGTCTGTGAATTAACCTTGTCGACCCCAGGTTGGTATGGGCCATTTTCTGCCGTTGACTAGTCCTTATCTCATCCACTTCCAGAAAATCCGTGAGGAAGTGCACCAGCTGATTTGCTGTTACTTAACGTCCTCTTTAGATGGTTTAGTTCGGCTGAAACAGAGCACTTCTAAAAGTCCGATTATTGCGACTATGGTAATATACAGGACTATTACAAATGATTGAAGCGATTTCATAAATTCACTGTAGCTCCATTCATTGACATATGGTCACTACACACAACAGATACGTAGAAAAACTCATAAAGTTTTGTTTGGCTGAAGCCGCACTTCAGTTTTCTGCCGCCAGAGCGCTCGAGAGCGCAGTGAGACAAAATGGCGACAGGAGCCGAGAGAGCATATGTCGTGCTTGAAATGCACTCACATCAGTCAGTCATAACAGTGCAACGACACTTCAGGACGAAGTTCAACAAAGATCCACCAACTGCTAACTCCATTCGGCGATGGTATGCGCAGTTTGAAGCTTCTGGATGCCTCTGGAAGGGGAAATCAACGGGTCGGCCTGCAGTGAGCGAAGAAACGGTTGAACGCGTGTGGGCGAGTTTCACGCGTAGCCCGCGGAAGTCGACGAATAAAGCAAGCAGGGAGCTAAACGTACCACAGCCGACGGTTTGGAAAATCCTACGGAAAAGGCTAAAGCAGGAGCCTTACCGTTTACAATTGCTACAAGCCCTGACACCCGATGACAAAGTCAAACGCTTTGAATTTTCGGCGCGGTTGCAACAGCTCATGGAAGAGGATGCGTTCAGTGCGAAACTTGTTTTCAGTGATGAAGCAACATTTTTTCTTAATGGTGAAGTGAACAGACACAATGTGCGAATCTGGGCGGTAGAGAATCCTCACGCATTCGTTCAGCAAATTCGCAATTCACCAAAAGTTAACGTGTTTTGTGCAATCTCACGGTTTAAAGTTTACGGCCCCTTTTTCTTCTGCGAAAAAAACGTTACAGGACACGTGTATCTGGAATGCTGGAAAATTGGCTCATGCCACAACTGGAGACCGACAGTGCCGACTTCATCTTTCAACAGGATGGTGCTCCACCGCACTTCCATCATGATGTTCGGCATTTCTTAAACAGGAGATTGGAAAACCGATGGATCGGTCGTGGTGGAGATCATGATCAGCAATTCATGTCATGGCCTCCACGCTCTCACAACTTAACCCCATGCGATTTCTTTCTGTGGGGTTATGTGAAATTTTCAGTGTTTAAACCTCCTCTACCAAGAAACGTGCCAGAACTGCGAGCTCGCATCAACGATGCTTTCGAACTCATTGATGGGGACATGCTGCGCCAAGTGTGGGAGGAAATTGAGTATCGGCTTGATGTCTGCCGAATCACGAAAGGGGCACATATCGAACATTTGTGAATGCCTAAAAAACTTTTTGAGTTTTTGTGTGTGTGTGTGCAAAGCATTGTGAAAATATCTGAAATAATAAAGTTATTGTAGAGCTGTGAAATCGCTTCAATCATTTGTAATAACCCTGTATAAGAACGTAGGCTTCCACGGATGGTGTCATAGTGATTAAAATTCTTCTGGGTATTATGCTGTGTCACTGCTAAAAACTAACAACAATAATAAACTAAAACCGACGTTTCGGCCGAATTGCAATGGCCTCCCTTAGGGCACGACTGGTTTTGCATGGGGATAGGTGCTTCTATTTATTACAGACTATCGATGTCTGACAGCACTGTTGTAAAACTTTTAATTGGCCCTCTAATGTGATTGGCTAGTCATGACGTAAGGGAAGATGGAAGGAAAGAGGCTATTCGTGGATGTCCATGTCGTCAACGATTGGTAGCTGTCCTCCAATCAGCGTTCGGCTTCTGGTCGGCAAGTTTTCCTCCTGGTGTGCGCGGAAGTGGACTGACAGTTGCTTTACAGCTGTTTGTGCAGATACGTCCGTGTACCGTGTAGCTTCTGCCCCGCGACCGCTCGCGGCCCTTTGGACTGGGATGGCCGACAGCCAGGACGCTGGGAGTTTCAGACATCGATAGTCTGTAGTAAATAGAAGCACCCATCCCCATGCTAAACCAGTCGTGCCCTGAGGAAGGACGTTGCAATTCGGCGAAACGTCGGTTTTAGTTTATTATTGTTGTTAGTTTTTAGCAATGACGCGGCATAATACCCAGAAGAATTTTAATCACTATGGTAATATGCTTTGTAAGCTAACTCTCCACCGTGCTGGCTTGAAGATGATGTTTGATAAAGAGACAGCTGAGAGGGCAGCTGTGGTTCAAACTGAGGCAATTCTAAGTTTAATCATTGTCAAAAATGCACTGTCCAGTCAAATTTATTTGACCACTTGTCAGAAGCCTGAATAACTACCTTTTGCATTGTACGCTGCTGCAAGACGTGCAGGAAGAGGCTCAATGATGTTCTGGAAGGTACCGACGAAGGTGTGGATCCATGCCTACTGCACTGCTGTTGCCAGCTGTGCTAGGTTTCTTGGTTGAGGATCCATGGGGCGAACAGCTTTATCAAAGTGGACCCACAAATTCTCGATAATGTTTTAATTCGACGACCTTGGTGGCCGGAATCCGATAAACTCACCTTGGTGCTCTTCTAACCACGCACGTATACTGCGAACTGTATGACACGTTGCACTGTGCTGGCGGGAGGTATCATCGCACTGGGGAAAAACAAACTGCTTGTGGGGATTGACGTGGTCCCCAAGGGTAGATGCATACTTGTTTTGATCCATTGTCCCTTCTACAATGACGAGATCATCCAGGGAACTCCACGAAAACGTTCCTGACCGTAACGCACCCTTCCTCTTTCCTTTCATACGTCTACAGCGTACACGACAGCGGCCATCTGGCCGATGTAGCATTGTACCACCCCACCCGTCACGTATCTGGTTTTGGCGTGTGTTCACCCCAGCTAATTGACTAACAGATCAACAGAGAGTGCAAAACTGCCGCAATATCGGATAACGCAAAGAAAGTAATAAGGCCCTGTGACTCCTGATTGCACTGCGGTGGCAGTGTTGACAGTAATTGATTCATAATAGATGACTTTTAATTAAAAAGGCGTGCACATTGATCTTATATTCAGCTATTGAACACCAGATGAAAATGTTGGACATAAAATTAATTAAGAAAGTGACTTGGGATTTCAACTACTTGATTGAAAACAGATGCAGTCGATTAGCACAAATTTATTTTAACTCCCGACCTTCAGTCATCACATTACATGACTCTAATATCAGGGAGTGGTAATAAATTGCGTTTACGTGGAGTAAAGCGCTATAAGTCAAAATTAATTCCTATCGACTGACCCAGGCGTAATGCGAAGTGTGAGAAGAATTCTCCAGTACCCGGCCCATGAAACCCTCATCGAAACTTTGCCGCCGTGATCCAACAAATTAATCAGTGGCCTAATTCAAGCAGGAGTGGGAGCAATATCACCAAATTCAGTGTGGCGGGGCGTCATCGTCGTGAGGACGTCGGCCGGCCTTGTGATGCTGCAAGGCTGCGGTCATCTATTCACTCCTAGCTATCTTGCTCAGTACATAGCTGAACCAAAACTTTCTATCTCCAAGCTCAATCATTCCGTTTGATAAGTCCTAAACTGCAGAAATGCTCACTCTCGCTGAGGCAAGCCGAGTAAAGAACGCCACGTCAGCACTCTAGGCAAGTTGGGAACAGAAGACCACTATGGAGACTTCTCTCTGTCCGCTCTTCGCCTCAGTTTCCCCTCCAGCAAAATCACTTACGCCAATTGCAGCGCAAGTCGAGGTTAATTATACATCGCTTCCCAGCGCTGACCAATGCCTGCCCTGGGGAGTGAACAAATTCCCACAAAATTTCCCTTCCTCTCAACTTCTGCTATTTAGCTCCTGCCAGGCCACCCATCAAGATTAGCGTCTGCACAAAACACCAAATTTTCCGGAATTCTGACTCCCAGGAGAGTACTTCAAATTCCTTGGTACTACGCTCCTATTGGAGGCTGGCGTATTTCATTGTCGCACATCACCTGATTTACTTTAGACTCTGTGGAACGTGAATTCAGCGTGAAGTTGCTATAGTCACGAACACGCATATTTTGGCCTCTGTTGACTGATCCACCATAGCTTTGCATGTTTCACTGAAAACGGACGACGGACATTTATCAACAGGCATACAAGTTCTCCATCTGCTTCCCGGTACACCAGCATGGGGTCAACCACCCACTCACTGTCACTCATCTTAAGACAGCTGGTGGCCGCGCCCTGTCACCACTTTTTCAGAGCATAAGCCACCCTAAGCTGCCTATTGTCGCTTCCCTTCGTCACTCCCCAGCCGGCCACGGTCAACTCTGAATACTTCCCTGGGATAAACTAGACTCCAGTAAATCGACGCATTTCCACAAAGTTTTCATGTCGTGTGTATTACTTTAAAACCATCACCCGACATTAATTATTCCAATATGTCCATACTATACCCTCTACAAGATGCATTGTGCCTTGTCAGTCATTTTTGTTCAGCCCTGGTGTTCGCCCAACGTGAGTTAGGTGATCTTTAATGACTTCATGTAAGGGGCATAGTTCTTGCCATTTTACAGCATAAAACGTGATTCATCTGAAAAGGCCACCTGTCGACATTCAGTTGAAGTCCACTTGTGATCGGCATGTCAACTTCAGACTTCATTGCCGATGAACAGCGGTCAGCATGGGTGCATGAACCATCTGCAGAGGCCCATCATACGTACCAATGTTCGTTGAGCGCTAGGCGCTACAGTCCGGAACCACGTGGCTGCTATGGTCGCAGGTTCGAATCCTGCCTCAGGCATGGGTGTGTGTGATGTCCTTAGGTTAGTAAGGTTTACGTAGTTCTAAGTCTAGGGGACTGATGACCTCAGGTGTTAAGTCTCATAGTGCTTAGAGCCATTTGAACCATTTTTTTTTTCGTTGAACGGTCGTTGAGGAGACGCTGTTGATAGCTCCTTGGTTCATCTGGGTGGTCAGTTGTTCAACAGTTGCACGTCTGTTCACCCGTACACATCTCCGAAGCCTTCGTTCATCACTGTTATCTGTGGTCTACTACAACTGCTTCGGGACCCGATTTGGATAAGCGCCATTTTGCCATGTCTACATCTACATTTGTACTCCGCAAGCCACCCAACGGTGTGTGGCGGAGGGCACTTTACGTGCCACTGTCATTACCTCCCTTTCCTGTTCCAGTCGCGTATGGTTCGCGGGAAGAACGACTGTCTGAAAGCCTCCGTGCGCGCTCTAGTGTCTCTAATTTTACATTCGTGATCTCCTCGGGAGGTATAAGTAGGGGGAACACTATCTACTAGGTCATTTATATATATTGTGAAAAGCAATGGTCCCATAACACTCCCCTGTGGCACGCCAGAGGTTACTTTAACGTCTGTAGACGTCTCTCCATTGATAACAACATGCTGTGTTCTGTTTGCTAAAAACTCTTCAATCCAGCCACACATCTGGTCTGATATTCCGTAGGCTCTTACTTTGTTTATCAGGCGACAGTGCGGAACTGTCCTCATCCAGAAACGCACCCTCTCGAAACCTGGCGAGCAATCTACACCGCAATGCAGAGCGCCTCTCTTGCAGAGTCTCCCACTTGAGTTTGCTAAACATCTCCGTAACGCTATCACGGTTACCAAATAACCCTGTGACGAAACGCGCCGCTCTTCTTTGGATCTTCTCTATCTCCTCCGTCAAACCGATCTGGTACGGATCCCACACTGATGAGCAATACTCAAGTATAGGTCGAACGAGTGTTTTGTAAGCCACCTCCTTTGTTGATGGACTACATTTTCTAAGCACTCTCCCAATGAATCTCAACCTGGTACCCGCCTTACCAACAATTAATTTTATATGATCATTCCACTTCAAATCGTTCCGCACGCATACTCCCAGATATTTTACAGAAGTAACTGCTACCAGTGTTTGTTCCGCTATCATATAATCATACAATAAAGGATCCTTCTTTCTATGTATTCGCAATACATTACATTTGTCTATGTTAAGGGACAGTTGCCACTCCCTACACCAAGTGCCTATCCACTGCAGATCTTCCTGCATTTCGCTACAGTTTTATAATGCTGCAACTTCTCTGTATACTACAGCATCATCCGCGAAAAGCCGCATGGAACTTCCAACACTATCTACTAGGTCATTTATATATATTGTGAAAAGCAATGGTCCCATAACACTCCCCTGTGGCACGCCAGAGGTTACTTTAACGTCTGTAGACGTCTCTCCATTGATAACAACATGCTGTGTTCTGTTTGCTAAAAACTCTTCAATCCAGCCACACATCTAGTCTGATATTCCGTAGGCTCTTACTTTGTTTATCAGGCGACAGTGCGGAACTGTATCGAACGCCTTCCGGAAGTCAAGAAAAATAGCATCTACCTGGGAGCCTGTATCTAATATTTTCTGGGTCTCATGAACAAATAAAGCGAGTTGGGTCTCACACGATCGCTGTTTCCGGAATCCATGTTGATTCCTACACAGTAGATTCTGGGTTTCCAAAAACGACATGATACTCGAGCAAAAAACATGTTCTAAAATTCTACAACAGATCGACGTCAGAGATATAGGCCTATAGTTTTGCGCATCTGCTCGACGACCCTTTTTGAAGACTGGGACTACCTGTGCTCTTTTCCAATCATTTGGAACCCTCCGTTCCTCTAGAGACTTCCGGTACACGGCTGTTAGAAGAGGGGCAAGATGCTGCAACGGCCTTATGATCACTGATTCCCAGTTCTGCAATTAAAGAGTCGAAAAGTTCGGGTCTGTTTGTTATCAGTAGGTCCAAGATGTTATCTCCACGAGTCGGTTCTCTGTTTAATTGCTCGAGGTAATTTTCGGATAGTGCACTCAGTATAATGTCACTCGATGCTCTGTCCCTACCACCCGTCCTAAACACCTGAGTGTCCCAGTCTATATCTGGTAAATTGAAATCTCCACCTAAGACTACAACATGCTGAGAAAATTTATGTGAAATGTATTCCAAATTTTCTCTCAGTTGTTCTGCCACTAATGCTGCTGAGTCGGGAGGTCGGTAAAAGGAGCCAATTATTAACCTAGCTCGGTTGTTGAGTGTAACCTCCACCCATAATAATTCACAGGAACTATCCACTTCTACTTCACTACAGGATAAACTACTACTAACAGCGACGAACACTCCACCACCGGTTGCATGCAATCTATCCTTTCTAAACACCGTCTGTACCTTTGTAAAAATTTCGGCAGAATTTATCTCTGGCTTAAGCCAGCTTTCTGTACCTATAACGATTTCAGCTTCGGTGCTATCTATCAGCGCTTGAAGTTCTGGTACTTTACAAACGCAGCTTCGACAGTTGACAATTACAATACCGATTGCTGCTTGGTCCCCGCATGTCCTGACTTTGCCCCGCACCCGTTGAGGCTGTTGCCCTTTCTGTACTTGCCCAAGGCCACCTAACCTAAAAAACCGCCGAGCCCACGCCACACAACCCCTGCTACCCGTGTAGCCGCTTGTTGCGTGTAGTGGACTCCTGACCTATCCAGCGGAACCCGAAACCCCACCACCCTATGGCGCAAGTCGAGCAATCTGCAGCCCACACGGTCGCAGAACCGTCTCAGCCTCTGATTCAGACCCTCCACTCGGCTCTGTACACTTTAACCACAGCGGTGCTTTATAAACGCTCCCACTTCGGAAATGCTTCTACCCTCGTCCCGAAAGCCAGTCATTATGCCCCTTAAATAACTCGCTCCGTATCCACATTGCGACAAGGAGCGTACTGTTTCCTCGTGTTCCCTCGACACGCTTTACATAACCTCCACTGCTAATGTTGCCACCTTCGGTCCGTGAGTGGTTATTGCACGCTGATGTAGAACGCAGCATATAGCACGATATGTATCACTGGGCATCGCTACCAGTCGCAGGGCCAGCAACTGGTCACTAAACAGTGTGTAGCCGGCGGTCGTGGCAGGTATCAAGGAGTACATAATTGCTACGTCCGATGTTTGAACACATGTAAAATATTAAAAAAATTGCTGTGTTGGAATTGGTCATGTGTTAATCTGTACAACGCCAAACTAGAATTGTGTGATTATTCTTGAAGGCTGTATAGTATTGAGATCTAGTTAGGGATTTTAAGTGGCACATTGATGTATTAGCTAGCAGAACATATAGCAATGCTGATTTTGAATTTTGTTGGAGATGAATGGCGGTTTGGACGTGGAGGACTACTTTTGTTGGATAGTTGCCAAGTATCCAGTTATCCGGCAGCGGTGGCCGAGCGGTTCTAGGCGCTCAGTCTGGAACTGCGAGACTGCTACGGTCGCAGGTTCGAATCCTGCCACGGGCATGGATGTGTGTGATGTCCTTAGGTTAGTTAGGTTTAAGTAGTTCTAAGTTCTAGGGGACTGATGACCTCGGATGTTAAGTCCCATAGTGCTCAGAGCCATTTGAACCATTTATTATCCACTTATGACTTGGATTTGAGCTTGACTAAAAACATTCTTGATATAGGGCAGACAGCAAATTCCGCGAGTAGACAGTTTACTTGCTCGATTTCAGTGAGATTACTCTTTGACTTTGGTGAATTTTTCGCGTACTGTCATAGTTTTGAATTTTTTCCCTCGACTTCTTCTGATTTGTCAGATTGTTGTAGTACAAATGAGGGCTTATTAGCGATTAGTAAAATCGTAACAATTAGGAGATTTCTGTTAAAGCACAATTTAGTGTGGCTTCTCCACGAGACGGTGACTACATCTCGAAGCACTCACGTGTCATTAGGTGAGTCAGTTGATCAAAGACCTGCCCCTGAGGAACTTAATGGTCTGTAGGATAGGAGACCCGCCACATATTATAATAAAGTAAACATTATCTAGGTTCAATCTGCTCATAAACAAAAATGCAGTGATCAGCAAAACCGATAACAGAGAGGCATTTGTCAGTGTGGCCAATATGACGTATCAAATCGCATTGTGTTGTAGTGCTCTCTGTACAAAAAATACGAACTGTTATTTTCCCAGACGACATAACATGAGACTTCCATCTTACGAAATTGTTGAATCTAACTGAAAATAAAATATCTCGTGAATGTCAGAATAGTACCTCAATGATGATACAAAACTTTCAAGGATGATGAGGAACAGATCTGGATCAATTAGAGTAAAGAAAATTGGCACAGAAAAAAGTTCAAGCGAAAGCTTTCTTGCCAGACGTGTCGTGCTACAATTTTTCCAGCGAAATGCGACAAACAACGAACCATTGTTTTGAAGGGTGTGGAAAATATTACACGATGAAAATCTTGGCCTACCGATTCTAAATCATACTCTTGTATTTTCATGCCTCGTCGAAGTGTTGATGAAAATTACATTCATACACGTGCTTATTTTCAGTGCAGAAAAAAGCCATTCCCACTGACGAAGAATGGCGTGAGTACATGATGGCTGTTGGGTACGTCTAAGGGTAATGGGACTTTTCTGGTGGAAATCCCGACACAGTCTGCCCATAGGACGTGCACGTGCAGCTCCTAGCCACGTGGGAATACAACAACGACAGATCACATAAGACAGTTGGCAGTCGTGCAATGACTGCAGGACGAACGGTGACGACTTGGACTGAGGAGAACATCGTGACGAGAAGGGGAGGCGCCGGTCCTTCCAGAAGGGCTACACTCTTAATGACTGTAGAATTGTTCATTTGGCTCTAACAAAGAGATGGATGACAGAACTGAAATACAGGAAGACGCCCTAGCGAAAGCGTCACCATGAACCGTCGGAAACAGCTTACTGGAAGCTGAGTTGAGGTATCGAGTTGCCATGCGTCGGTCACCGAACACCACATACCACAGAAAACAGTCACTGGCATCGTGCTGTGACAGAATCAACTGCAACAGCGAGTGGTACTTTGTGGTGTTCAGCGACAAGTCTCGTGTCAGTTTGCGGCTCAGATTGATGCCAATGTGACCGTAGAAAGTGAAAGGTCATAGGAAGCGTCGCTTAATGGACCCATACAACTCCTTGAATCATTATGTGGTGATCTACTGGATGTGAAAATCGGACTGATCTGGTAATTGCTGAAGGGCAGGCTGAATACTCACCAGTGTATGGCTAGAATGGTAAACCCCATTCTCGTGCCCTTTCTAATGTTGTTGCTTAATTTGAGGTGTAAGCGGTGCTGTAGACAAGACCATAAAAGTGGGTTAAAAGCTGTGAGCTGTCTGGGGAAGTTAACCTTGCATTACTGAGCAACTGTTTCACCAGGTATCCAGACTAGCTTACCAAATTCGCAACCAGACTAACATTAACTATAATCATTTAATAGTCATACGACAACCGGTGATATATATATAAAAAAGAAATAAATCAGTTTACATTTGGAAATTTATTTAAACATTGATCATTGAAATTTCAGCATATTAAACTTGAATCATAACTAAGCTGGTGCCTTATTTAGGATTGTGAAAATGTGATTTTTTTAATCTTATGGAACACATCAAATAGGGAGCCAAGATTGGGAGACTACATACAACACTGCATTCATAAAATAACACACGAAGAACGTTGAAACATATCCAAGAGGAAATTAACCGCAACCAACCGATTCAATTTTCACCCAAAGAAGTTACGTTCGTAGCACAATCCTGTTCGTCATGGAATTACCACACACTGGTATACTAAATGCATACTAACTCTCTGTGAAATGTTCCCGAAAAGAATAGCTGAGGGCTACTTTGATGCTGGCACCACATGCTTCACGTGGTCAACTTGGTTTACACAAAGAGTGTAACTCCACAATAATTTTGATAATTAAAGTAAATTACATAGAAACGCAATCTACAAAAGAAAAACCTCGAACTGGTTACTTTCGTCTTACTATTAACCTGATGGGTCAAACAATTGTATAAGCACGTGGTACTGGTCTCACAAAGTACACCCCACGTGGGTTGAACATAAATAAAAGTTGCTGTATTGAAAAATATTGTCAAGACGAGACGTTATAATCTCACGCACATTCGCATTTAAGATTGATGATCTTAGTTAGAGTTACTGATCAACACGTGGTTCCACTTTACTTACAACGTAGTGACGAAGCAACTACCGGAAGATATTCTGAACTTCACACTCGAATTACACTGCGTTGCAATTTAAGATAACATTAGATATTTTAGAGCTAAACCTGAAACAAAGGTGATTAAGTTTTCAGTTAGGCAGAACTTAAGAAATCCTACGGACTTAGCAGACACGCGCTTAGCCGGAGATCTTACCACTTCAGACGCTCGCCGCGGACAGACTGCCGTGGTCCCTTCCTGAGGGTGGCTCACAAATACCAACGGAAGTGGCCAGAGGGGCAGCTTCCTATACCAACATGACAAGAGACGGACAGGACCATACTAAGAATAGAAACCTCTCTGCTGTTAGAAAGCGTAGCTACCTGTTCCGACGTTGGTCCTACTGTTCTCTAGCAGACAGGCTTGTCTGCTACCCTCAAGCATGCAACTAGAAATACATTTGCTCATTCATCCTCTCACACAGAAGGGAAGGGGGATGACAGTATCTTATCATACACAGTATATAAAAGAAAGCGGATGTAGGTTCCGTATGAGACTGTGTGACATGAATTACATATAAACTGTGTTTTAAAGTGTAGTAGTGTGACAGATCGTTCTTGTTTATGTGTAAAAGTAACACGTTTCACTGCTCAGTCTCCTCCCAGATAGTCAGAAACACTACAGTAAATTTAGAAGAGGAATTTATGTCGTAAATGACAACAGATTTAAGAAATTAACATGAAAGGAATCCAACAGAGACCTTTCACCTTCATGGCCAAGGTACCAAAAGGCAAGGAACTTATGACAAGAATTTTCATTGGCTCTGCAATGTTATTCTAACAACTCAGTTTCATAAGACAGAATTTGATTATGCTTAGAGGAATCTCGGTGACGCCGCTTCGGGCAGAGAGAAATGGCGAAGTGATAAAACACTGGAGTCGCTTTCGGAAGTACGCTAGTTCAAATTCACGTCCAGCCATCCAGATTTATGTTTTATGTTTTCCATGATTTCCCTAAAACACTTAAGTCGAATACCAGGATGGTTCCTCTGAACCCATTTTTCTACATTCTGAACTTCTGGTCCTTCTCTAATGACCTCGCTGCCTATCTTCGGGGTATTGATGTTCCTTCTTTTTCATGTCCCATTGGAGAACTATTATATAGTACTTAGCATCTTGTCCAGTTTATAAATATACATGAAATCATCACAAAATTAAGTCTACTTGGATTTTTCTCACCGACAGTAAACTGAAGGTTTTAAATGCGTTTTTTCGCTTAAAACTTTTCAAATCTTACTATACTTCTCGACACATTAGTTTGCGGACCAGGGTTCCCTTTGTCGAATTGAGAAACTTTCCCTTTATTCCTTAACGTTTATCTCAGCCTCTTTCAAACGACCCGTAAACTCGTGTACCGCTGTTGGCCTTAAAATGTCTGTCGTGTGACATGTGACCGAGCTGCATCATACCCTGAATGCTGCAGGAGTTACCTCACGAATGAGGATGGCCGTTCCAAATTTTAATCTATCGACTTCAATAACGTGGATTTGTAATTTCTTTCTGTTTCCTTTCTTTTGTATTGCTGTAATAAGGACAACTTTCTGATCTTTAGGAACGAGTCTGTTGTATTTGATTGTTAAAATGGAGCTATTTCATCAACACATTTTGAATGCAACTAACTGGTACACAATTTGGACCAGATATTTTCGTTCGTTAAGTGACTAAATTTCTCCGTTTAGTTAGTTACGTATGTCTTCCCATTCTCACGTTGGTTGTATGAGTGATACACACGTTTCCCGTGTGTTGTTTAATGCTCATGAACAGTAATGACAAGCTTTTGATTCTTACTCACACTGATGTGGTGATATTCAAATCAATGTTCTGCTGTATTACTAAAGTACATTACCACACAAAGAAGTCCAGAAGAGGTCCAGCTAAAAAGTCAGTTTGTTGTATTAACGTACCTCAATCACTTTCTGTCAGGGAGTTGTGTGAATGACAGAGCTGCAGCCTAGAGATTGACATTTCCAATCCTGGCCATATGTACATGCACTTATAACTCTCCATTGCTTCGGATTGCTGAATGTGACAAACACCATTTAGAACTATCAAAATTGCGCAGTTATTCCATTTGTGAAGAAAAGTAGTTTTATAGCCTTAGTAAAGCGTATAAGTTACCTAATTTAAGGCAGATCTACTCAGTAAATACGCATGTTTGATTAGTCAAGATATTATCGTTGCCCTCTGGAAATCTGTGTCAAAAGAATTTTTACTCTCATGAGAAAGGCCGAGCTGCACTTAATTTTGTCATTTTCTGCAAACCGGAAGGATCGTCTAATTGCCTTCTTGGCTTATTAGTATGATTCACGTACAGACGCAGAATAAATTCACCTGAGAAGCACTGCCAGGAAATATTTATCAAGCGGCGAGATTGATTACTGTAGCATTCGATTCCGGCTACATTATTTATGGAAGGTGGAATCTTCCGAGACCGATCTTTATAGCTCAGTGTGAGCCATTTCCATTACAAATCACCCACGTTTCAAGTAAGCGCCATGTCTTGCGTATGTCCACTTTCCCCAAAGGTGAGGATCCTATTAACCTCGGTTAACGATGCAAAGGCCTTGTATCCGTATGCTGCTCGGTAGAGGGTCAATACACTTGTGTGCAAAACTTAAGGACGAAAGTAACTTTTGTATGATGTGTCACGGCCAAGTAAGACAGCTCGATAAAACCTGGACCATACTTAGAACGAACTGCTACAATATAGTAAAGAAGGTAACTGAAAGAAATAGGCAATTAGACGCACAGAAATCACAATTTTATTCAAAGACAATAACTGCACTGAAACTACCGCGATTCATGATGGACACTGCAAAAGGAGGGACATCTTTGTTAGTAGGGTGTGTGAGACGACGGACGGCAAGGCATGTTCTGCGACGTGCTCCCGTGCTGACGACAACGTTGGTAAGGAGTTAAAACCGTGAGACTTTCCGTTCCTCCACCTTGGCGGTCAACGACTGCTGGATGGTCATTAGTGTATGTGAACGTGCTACTATACGTCTGACTGGAAAGTTGCTCAAGCCACACCACTACCCAAAAATAGTGAGTATTGTGACGTATACAGAGGGATTAGCGAACACAAGGCAGTTGCTGCTAGGCTGAGTACCGTAACACCTACAGCCATCAAAAAGAAACGCAAAGTACATCTATTTAAAAAAAGCTGATAAAAATGTTCCTAACGCCTTTTTAAGAGACATGCTTCACTCCTTCCGATCTGATCATGTAAGTGTAGAAAAGTAGTGGAATGTTTTCAAAGAGATAGTATCGACAGCAATTGAGAGATATATACCACATAAATTAATAAGTGATGGTACTGATCCCCAATGGTACACAAAACGTGTCAGATCGCTGTTGCAGAAGCAACGAAAAAAGCGTGCCAAATTTAAAAGAACGCAAAATCCCCGAAATGGGCAAACTTTTACAGAAGTTTGATATATAGCGCGTACTTCAATGCGAGATGCTATTAATAATTTCCACAACGAAATTCTGTCTCGAAATCTGGCAGAAAACCCAAAGAGATTCTGGTCATACATAAAGCACTCCAGTGGCAAGACGCAATCAATACCTTCACTGCGCGGTAACAACGGTGAAGTCACTCATGACAGTGCCACTAAAGCAGATTTATTAAACACGGTTTTCCTAAACTCCTTCACGAAGTAAATATTCCTGAATTCCAATCAAGAACAACTGCCAAGATGAGAAACATAGAAGTAGATATCCTCGGTGTAACAAAGTAGCGTAAATCACTTAATAAAGCAAGGCCTCCGGTCCCGATTATATACCAATCCGGTTCCTCTCAGAGTATGCTGATAAAATAGCTCCATATTTAGCAATTATATACAACCACTCACTCACAGAAAGATCCGTACCTAAAGACTGGAAAATTGCTCAAGTCACACCAATGCCCGAAAAGGGAAGTAGGAGTAATCCGCTGAATTACAGGGCCTCTATAACTAACGTCGGTTTCCAGTAGGAACATACACTGTATTCGAACATTATGAAGTTCCTGGAAGAAAACGATTTATTGACACATAGTGAGCACGTATACAGAAAATATCGTTCTTGTGGAAGACAACTATCTCTTTATATTCGTGAAGTAATGAGTGCTATCGACAGGGGATGTCAAATTGATTTCATATTTCTAGATTTCCCGAAGGCTTTCGATGCCGTTTCTCACAAGCGTCTTCTAACCAATCTGCGCGCCTATGGAGTATCACCTCAGTTCTGCGACTGGATTCGTGATTTCCTGTCAGAAAGGTCACAGTTCGTAGTATTAAACGGAGAGTCATGAAGTAAAACATAAGTAATATCCGGAGATCCCCAAGGAAACGCTATAGGCGCTCTATTGTTCCTGATCTATATTAACGACATAGGAGACAATCTGAGTAGCCCTCTTAGATTATTTGCAAATGATCCTGACATTTACCGTCTTGTAAAGTCATCAGATGACCAAAACTAATTGCAAAATGATTTAGATAAGATATCTGTGTGGTGCGAAAAGTCTCAGTTGACCCCGAATAAAGAAAAGCGTGAAGCTATTCACAAGACTACTAAAAGAAATCCGCTAAATTTCGATTACGCGATAAGTCGCATAAATCTGAGGGCTGTAAATTCAACTAAATACTTAGGGATTACAATTACAAATAACCTAAGTTGGAACGATCACACAGATAATGTTGTTGGTAGAGCCAACGAAAGACTGCGATTCATTGGCAGAACCCTTAGAAGGTGCGACAGGTCCAGTAAAGAGGCTGCTTACACCACGCTTGTACGCCCTATTCTGGAGTATTGCTGTGCGGTGTAGGATCCGCATCAGGTGGGACTACAATCATTAAAACAAAGGCGTTTTTCGTTGCGACGGGATCTTCTCATGAAATTTCAGTCACCAGTTTTCTCCTCCGATTGCGAAAACATTGTGCTGGAACCCACCTATAGCGCCCGGGTTCGATTCCCGGCGGGGTCAGGGATTTTCTCTGCCTCGTGATGACTGGGTGTTGTGTGATGTCCTTCGGTTAGTTAGGTTTAAGTAGTTCTAAGTTCTAGGGGACTGATGACCAAAGATGTTAAGTCCCATAGTGCTCAGAGCCATTTGAACCATTTGAACCATCTATAGCGAGAAATGATCATCACAATAAAATACGAGAGATCAGGGTCCGCACAGAAAAATTTAAGTGCTCGATGGGATTTATTTTTGGGGAATGGGCAGGTCAGTCTATTCGCCGAATATCCTGTCGTTCGAAGAGCTCTGCCACCTGCGCTGTTCGATGAGGTCGAGCATTGTAATCCATGAAAATGAAGTCAGGATCTAATGTTCACCTGAAAAGATGCACATGGGGCAGGAGTACAGTGTCACAATAACGTTGACCGGTGAGCGTACGATGTTCAAAGATTTGGAAATCAGTGCGCCCATGAAACATTGCGCCGTGCCACACTACAACATTTGAACGCCTTAAACGATCGACCACGTTTCTGGGTATATTACGTGTTCCCACCTCTCGCCATATCACGGTACGTCGAGCAGTGTCGGACGTGGTTGTTTTGTGGTCCCCGTGTTATGGTGTAGGGGGAAAAGAGCGTTGTGAGCTCCAAATCACTGACATGGTGCATTTACTGGTCAACATTGCTGTAACACTCTGCTCCTTTACCAGGTGGAGGAGCTCTTCTAACAAGAGTATATTTGCGAATGGACTGGCCTCCCCGTTGCCTCCCCCCCCCCCCCCCCCCCCCCAGTTAAAACGCATCGAGGGCTTGTGGGATGCTTTGGAGAGACGTACCGCAACACGACTATTCAGCACTTGTTAGCCACTGTGGTGGAGCAGTGGAAATCCGTACACAAAGCCAAGCCCCGCTGTTTTACACTTTTACAGAGATGTAAAGCCTTCTGTGATGAGTCATGGACATCCAATACCTTGTCTCTTGTTCGTGATTTCATCGCCCTTCATCTACTTTCCAGAAATTCTCAGGACAGTATCATGCAAACAGTCGACCACCTTCACCGCGTCCGAGATGCTCCCTCTCAGTGGTCAGTCTGTCCTTTCTCGAAGTCGGTTACTTGCGTATCGCTGTTGCAGTGATTCGCCATTCGACTGAGTTCCGCTTGTATACCGGTACTTTCTTTAGTGCATCACGTACCTGTCACGGCACCATGCTGTATTCAGACCTGCGATGGGTTTCATTTATCAGAAATGTCAATAAACACAAGCGCGCTCTTAAGTTTATTGACATCAAATAGAAAATTGCAGCCTACCTTTATTGAAAATGTTACGAAGGCACTCTTAACTCACTTCACTGTGTTCACATAATCGGGACTGCTGTTTGAGAGACACCTTTAGTGTAAAACACTAAAGCAGAGTTATTAAACACGATTTTCCGAAAGTCATTCACCAAAGAAGACGAAGTAAATATTCCTGAACTCCAATCAAGAACAACTGGCAAGATAAGAAACATAGAAACAGCTTAAATTACTTAATAAAAGCAATGCTTCCGGTCCAGATTGTATACCAGTCAGGTCCTCTCAGAGTATACTGATACAATAGCTCCATATTTAGCAATTATATACAACGGTTCGCTCACAGAAAGACTGGAAAATTGGTCAGGTCACACCAATACCAAAAAAGGCAAGTAGGAGTAATCCGTTGAATTGCAGGCCCGTATCAATAACGTCGTTTTGCAGTAGGGTTTTGGAACATATACTGTATTCGAACATCATGAAGTACCTCGAAGAAAACGATTTATTGACAAGTATTCAGCACGGATTCAGAAAATATCGTTCTTGCGAAAGACAAGTAGCTCCTTATACTAATGAAGTAATGAATGCATTCGACAGGGGATGTCAAATTGATTCCATATTTTTAGATTTCCGGAAGGCTTTCGACACCGTTCCTCACAAGCGTCTTCTAACCAAACTGCATGCCTATGGAATATTGCCTCAGTTGTGCGACAGGATTCGTGATTTCCTGTCAGAAAGGTCACAGTTCGTAGTAATAGACGGAAAGTCACCGAGTAAAACAGAAACAATATCCGGCTTTTCCCCGAGGAAATGTTATAGGCCCTCTATTGTTCCTGATCTATATTAACGACATAGGAGACAGTTTCAGTAGGCGTCTTAGATTGTTTGCAGATGAAGCTGTCATTTACCGTCTTGTAAAGTCATCAGATGACCAAAACTAATTGCAAAATGATTTACGTATGATATCTGTATGGAGCGAAAAGTGGCAATTGACACTGAACAAAGAAAAATGTGAAGTTATTCACTTGAGTACTAAAGGAAATCCGCTAATTTCGATTGCGCGATAAGTCACACAAATCTGAAGGCTGTAAATTCACCTAAATACTTACGGATTACAATTACAAATAACCTAAATTGGGACGATCACATAAATAATGTTGTGGGTAGAGCCAACCAAAGACTGCGATTCATTGGCAGAAGTCTTAAAAGGTGCAACAGGTCTACTAAAGAGACTGCTTACACCACGCTTGTACGCCCTATTCTGGAGTATTACTGTGCGGTGTGGGATCCGCATCAGATGGGACTGACGGACGACATCGAAAAAGTATAACGAAGGGCATCTCGTTTTGTATTATCGCGAAATAGGGGAGATAGTGTCACAGACATGATACGTGAATTGGAGTGGCAATCATTAAAACAAAGGCGTTTCTCGTTGCGACGGGATCTTCTCATGGAATTTCGATGGGCAGTTTTTTCCTCCGACTGCGAAAACATTCTATTGGCACCCACCTACACGTGGAGAAATGATCATCACAGAAAAATTTAAGTGCTTGTTTTTCCGTGCGCCGTTCGAGAGTGGAACGGTAGAGAGACAGCTTGAAGGTGGTTCACTGAACCCTCTGCCAGGCACTTTATTGTGAAGAGCAGAGTAATCACAAGATGTAGACTTTCGGAAAATCGATAGTTGATCGATTTGGGCCTAACATGTAAAAGCGACAGGGAAAATCGGTTTCAGAATTTTCGTCGCACGTAAATGTGGCCGCTGGCAGTGGCGCAGCGCTGCGTGTGGGCTCTACTTGGAAGCCCCGGAGGCCAGGAAGTTCACACGGGGTGGCAGCGGTCAGGTGGTGGGCGGGGTGGGTCGCTGACGGTGATGTATGCGGGTCGGTCACTCCCCAGGAGCGGGGGGCGAATTCCGCGGCAGCCGAGCACTATAGGGTTGAGGGTTGAGGGCTGGGGGCCACTGACCTCCCGCGCTTTGTCGCCGAGACAGGCCGCCCGCCGAGAGACAGCTACTCTGCCTCCCTGCAGACAGGGGTGTTAAGGATGGGAGCCTTCGCTTTACGACAGCCCTTCTCCATTACACGGACACTTCCAACTCCTCACCTTCGTGCCTCACAATGCACTTTGTTGCGACTGACACGGAGTAAAATACACCACCCAAACGAAAGTCGTCCGACTGCCCCAGCTGTTTCTTCCGGAGATGCCACCCACAACATCGTCAGCCTGTAAGTAGGACCGCATTTTTACTTTTGTTTGGCAGCCGGTGAAAGCGGTTCCATTTCTTTCTTTTTTTTTTTTTTGGCGCAATGATGATAAAAAGTTTTTCCGTTCCTCACGAAGCATGATGAACATATGTCGCTAGAGGTCTGGGTCATGTCACGTTGTCCCTCCCTCAGCCCCAGCACAAAAACACATCTCAGTAGGAGAGTTCGTATTTTTACATACATCAAATTTCAAATTTCACTTGAAACTTTCTTACAATACAATACCATGAAGAATGAGACTTTGCAAGAGGGTAAGGTTTCCTATAAACTGCAAGCTACGTTTGACACAGCATAGTTTTCACTTGCTTATCCGATGGCCTGCCCTTGTGGACAGACTTACTAAAAATGGTTCAAATGGCTCTGAGCACTATGGGACTTAACTTCTGAGGTCATCAGTTCCCCAGAACTTAGAACTACTTAAACCCAATTAACCTAAGTACATCACACACATCCTTGCCCGAGGCAGGATTCGAACCTGCGACCGTAGCGGTCGCGCGGATCCAGACTGTAGCGCCTAGAACCGCTCGGCCATTCCAGCCGGCCGACTGACTTACTGCTGGGCTGATAATATTCTAGTAAAGGCGCACTTTCTCAGCCTGGCTGTGTCTGCTATCAACAAGAAACCCGATACGGCTCGTAAGCTCACTAGTAGAAGCGATAAGCCACTGGGAGCTGAGTAATGGAAGGCAAAAGGGCGAAGACCCTTCCGAGAGGAAAGCAAAGTAACAGAGACTGACTTCTCGGACGTACGCGGTAACGACTCAAAGAAACAGAATTTCTCGTCACTTAAACTCTCACACAGCCATGGTCTTCAGACCTGGCTTCACATTGTAGCAATGAGTGATATACTGAAAATGGTAAGTACACTCATCGGCTTCATATTGTGTGGCTTATGATGTAGTCAGAGGCGTTGCTTTACTACTATAGTTCTTGACTTAATTGCATGACACATTTTTTTCTCAAATCATCTAACGACTGCAGTTTCTAGGGTGATATGCTAAAGCGATGTACCAAGTTATTTTAAAAAATGCAGCAGATGTACTAAGTACTGACGTAAACAAATTATTATTATTATTATCATCAATATTGAATTTAAAATTACAAACATTTATTGTGTTATTATTGGCACCTGTGAACATTAAAAGCGGGGGTGAGCGCAAGTAATATTTATGACAGGGATGGGTTGAAGGGAGGAAGTGTAACAGTGACTCCTTCCCCCTCCATGCCCCCAAATCGAATCCTGTATCCACATCTGATTCATCACATCCGCGCCTCTGAAGCTCTAGTTGTTCGATAGGGCTCTTTTTGCACATTGTAGTCCTTAGTTTTCTGATATTTATGGAACGGTTTTGATAACAGTATTTCTTACTGAAATCTGACAATTGTTGGATCCACAATCCTAACACACTTTTAGCACTAAATCGTCTTAATCAGCTTCTTTATTATTATTATTATTATTATTATTATTCTGAAACACATGAAATGGCGGGGCGAGTTGATTTTAAAATGTCGTTGTCATTAATCCATGCTTATGTTGACTACAATGACTCTTTTATTTTTCATTTTTGGTACGTATTGGGACATTAATAACATTTTCTGCCCTCGCATACGGTACAGAACTTTATCTCAGACATGAGCGCTTCTTGTCGTTGTTGACATTGTCATATACTTCAGTGTCTCAATTATCTGTCATTTAAACTTCACCCACGCTATTCCTTTCATTCGTTTTCTCTTCACTCTAAGCGACGTCACTTGTTCGTTTCCGATATCAGTTGCTTTGCAGTAGCAAAACGACTGTGAAATTCGACACATATCGTCTGTCTTTCACCTCTGCACTTCTGCTTCATCGCAAGTCCTCTGCAGTAACAGAGATGTCTGATGAGTTCTTACAGCGCTCTTGTGAGTTCGGCACGCCCTGGCAGTTAATGTCTTCTGCTTCTCTCACGTTTTCATGCTACAATTACAAGGTTAATACGTTCCGGTATGTACTCGAGTGAAACCTGGCGCACGGAATGATGGAAAATATTGACCTATCAAAGCAGATAAATAACCCGTTTCGGAGTTTAAATTGATTAGTTATTTCATGCGTATTAAGAGTGTTATAAGAAGCTGTGACAGCTTGGAGAATAATCTTCGCTGTTTCTGAGGCAAGGGAGACGAGTGGATGCGTTTCTTCTGTACGTTGGTTTGGGTACTTGCGTCTGTTTGCACGGGGAGTATTGTAAAGTGAACGCCATTTTAATGTATTTAAAGGTTCGCAGCTCAGAGCAAAGTCCCAAGAATGCAGCATTGGTTTAGTAGTGGGCTGAACAGTGGGCGAAGGAAAATAACAATAGCTGCGAAAGTTGTTACTCCGGACAAATATGAATTATAAGGGGCAGACAAACGAAAACAGGACAGATGAGACAGCCCATTCGTTGCCAAGGTTGTTTCGACTTCGCTGCAGAAGTTTCTCTGGGAAGCCCATAGACTCCCTCCCTAGAGTCTCGATCTCACCCCATGCGATTTCCACGAGCCCTGAAGACAGACATCCGTGGCAACTGATTTGCTTCGGACGAAGAGAAGCACGCCTGGGTACGATCACGCTTCCGTAGGCAGCCGCAAACATTTTTCCGCGCAGGCGCTGACCATCTTGTCTCACCGTGGGATAAATGTATCAGAAGTTATGACGATTACTTTTGAAATAATAAACAGCTTACTTACTTTTTCCCATCTGTTTCCTTTTCATTTGACTGTCCCTTATACAAGATGTACTTCGATTTTTGTCTGGAAGTTGTACTTAGTTAATGGCCCTACAGTAACGAGTCAAGGAGAGCTTAAACAGTAGTGTGGAGACTTTAATAGTGGCCGTAAAAATGTGAATACGAAGAGGGGAGGGAGGTGGGGGGGGGGGGGGGGGAGTTGGCTGGACCAACTTCCAAACCGATAAAATCGTGCAACAAATGGACCAAAAACTGCGATGTATTTGCCCTGATGTTGGACTCACCACTATTTACATGGCACGGAAAACTTCGCATGTTAGAAACTGAGATACCTAATATCCGTACGGACTAACATGAGGCGGAACGAAAGTCAACCAGACAGGCGCATTGCACAACAATATAATTTAAAGTCTTTTTTGAAATTACTGCAACCTGTCACCCTTTGTTTCGTTCTTCAATTTTAAGTATCCCATTACCGGTTTCGAGCCGCCTAGCGATTAATCATCAGATGGTATATATTTATTAATTGTCTGCAGCAGTGTGGGAGTTATGTACCTGTGGCATTATGTATAAACAAAACGTGTAAGCACTGAATGTAGCGAGAATTATTCACATTATGAGATCGATTTTGTAGCGTTACTTATAGTTATTGGTATCCGTTGGTTGGTTGTTGGTGCACATAGTATTCTGGAAAACAAAATGAATGTTGTACTGTGTGCACCAACAACCAACCAAGGGATGCTAATAACTGTAAGTAACGCAAAAAAATCGATCTCATAATGTGAATAATTCTCGCCACAGTCAGTGCTCACATGTTTCGTTTATGCATCTTGCCATAGCTGCAACAAGACTCCCACATTGCTCCAGACCGTCAATAAATATTTACCATCTAATAATGAATCGCTAGCCGGTTATAAATCAGTAATGGGCTAATTAAAACTGAAGAACAAAACAAAGGACGACATGTTACAGTAATATCAAGAAACGATTATTCATCACAGTCGCAATGATCCTCATCCATAATGGGTACAAGTTTTGAATAAGATATGTTTTCCTCACTATTAGGGGCGATGAAACGGGGATATCCTATACCGACAAAGAATCAAAACAACATTCAGAGCGGTGGTGCCATTCAGCTCCATCAAAACCGAAAAAATTCAGTTACTGGACTCTTAAAGCATTGGTGATAGCGTTACGGAGATGTTTAGCAAACTCAAGTGGCAGACTCTGCAAGAGAGGCGCTCTGCATCGCGGTGTAGCTTGCTGTCCAGGTTTCGAGAGGGTGCGTTTCTGGATGAGGTATCGAATATCTTGCTTCCCCCTACTTATACCTCCCGAGGAGATCACGAATGTAAAATTAGAGAGATTCGAGCGCGCACGGAGGCTTTCCGGCAGTCGTTCTTCCCGCAAACCATACGCGACTGGAACAGGAAAGGGAGGTAATGACAGTGGCACGTAAAGTGCCATCCGCCACACACCGTTGGGTGGCTTGTGGAGTATAAATGTAGATGTAGATGTAGATGGTTACGATCTCTGGTGCTACAAAGGCGTTCTGATGGTAGATTCTATGAAATGTGTGTCAGCAGTTACAGCTGATGTATACTGCCAAACTCTCACCAAAGTGAGACATTCCAGCCAAAATCGACTGTCGTTGACTGTAGCCCTCCTTCACGACAAACACTCGTCCACACACCACTGCCTATACCAACGAAAATATTCATAATTCCCTATGGGGCCATTTTGACTGTCAACCCCACAGTCCTGACCTCACAACCAATCATTATTAGCTCTTCTTGGGCTTGAAAAACTAGGTGGTGGTCGAGAAACTCAAGGCCGTTGTTGTCGGCGGTTCCCTTGCCAGTAGAGCGGTTGGAAAAACTACCACAACGTGTGAAAAATATCCGTACCGTGTTCGCTACACTGATGGGAAAAAATGACAACACCAAGGAATTGTGCGACATAAACGAAAGTTGATAGACGTGTTTCTACATCTGAAAGATGATGTTTATTCAAATTCCGCACATGTCGCTTAAGAAAGGCGCTAGCAGAGCCACAATAAAGGCGCAAATCAGGTTTGCTTTTAACACACGCTATAACAGTGAGCGTTAGCTGCCTTAGAGATTGGACGTGGTGAGCTGGCATTCGTCAAGAATGTCTTTAAGGCGACAAAGACGCCATTATCAACACATTACATTGTTGGAACGAGATCATGTAATTGGGCTAAGAGAGGCCGGATATTCCTTCTGCGATATTGCAGAAACGTTTGACAGGAAAGTCGCCACTGTTCATGACTGCTGGCGGCGGGGGTCACGAGAAAGTACGGTAGCAAGAAGACCGGGCTCCGGACGGCCGCGTGGCACAACCCAGGGGGAACACCACCATGTTGGGCGTACAGCTCTGGCGCATCGTACTGCGGCGGCAGCAGCAGTCTGAGCAGCTGTTGGTACCATAGCGACACGATGAACTGTTACAAATCGGTTACTTTAATGACAGCTCCGAGCCAGACGTCCTATAGTGAACATTCCACCAAACCCAAACCACCGCCACTTGCGACCTCAGTGGCGTAAAGTGAGAGCTCACTAGAGGGCAAAGTGGAGGTCTCTCGTGTTTTCTGATGAAAGCCGATTTGGCCTCAGTGCCAGTGGTGGCCGTGTGTTGTTAAGAAGAAGGGCAGTTGACGACGAGGCGGGTGTTACGATTAATCAAGGAAAACCCCGCGTCGGGAAACGGGGCCAAAATTAGTTGGTTACTGTCGAGTTGCAATTTACAATTTCTTTATTGATTACTTCAACCATTAAAAGTCATTTCTTTATCGCTTGATCAGGAACAGATCCAAAAAACCTAATAGGCATGAGTGCCTTTTCAAAACAATTTATTTTACATTTAACAGCCAAGCCATTTTACTTAAAACCGACTTTTATAAAACATTTGATAACAAATCAAAATTTTCCACGTAATGAAATTAAAAACTTTACTTTACCGTTAATAGCCAAGCCATTTTACTTAAAACAGACTTTGATAAAGCATTTAATAACAAAATTAAAACTTTCCAATTAGTGAAACAAAAACCACCAATTTGCATACAATTTCACTACCGAACATGTAGGGAGCCAACTTCTTTTAAACTTTGGCACAACAAGATATTAAATTACTAGGGTTCGCTAAGAGGGCGGCAGAACTAGCATTTTCAAAGGATGCCAAGTAGATTAAAACAATCAAAGTAAAGATACAGTTATTCACCTTTTACAATAACTTACAATTTTAAAGCCATGTAATTTTAAAAACCCACCAATGAAAGGCAAACTTAACCTTTTTAAACAGTGGCCAAAAACAATCAGAGTAAAATACAACCATTTAACATTTTACAATAACTAACTACTTTAATACCATGTCCTGCCACCAAAATGCCCTGGGATAGAAATAATTAACCGACCGGGTGTAAGGGCGGCCACAATTGTCTCCCGAAGGATGCTCAGGCTAGAAGCGGACTAAGAGACCCACAACGCCTCACGTTCAGCAATCACATCGACCTCACGCGAGTCCAGGGGAGGAGGAGGAATCAAATCAGGAACCATAATCCCTGCCCAAAAATACACTTCCTCCCAGGCAGTACTAATAAGAAGCCAAAAGATCACTGTCTATAATTACACCGGTTACACGGACAGGAAATCCGAACGCAGGAGGCCACAAGGCAGAAAAAATGTAATCTAAAACAATAATCACTGCCCAAAAATACACTTCCTACCGGGCAGTACTAATAAGAAGCGGAAAAGATCACTGTCTATAAATACACCGGCGACTGGGACAGGAAACCCGAACGCAGGAGGCCACAAGGCAGAAAAGACGTTGGTTGCACAAACCAAAATTCTTCAATTAACATCTAAACCTTTAACCAACTTAACTTGCAGTTTATCAGAGAAACAGCATGTGAACTCCGATGCAAAGGTTCCTCACACCCGACCGTGTCCACGTCGCCAGCGTACCCAACTGGGCACAGTCACGCAGCCACGCGCTCTGTCACCGGAGCCCTCGTCTTCTGTGCACCCACGGCGGCAAAATACCACTCCTCAGGTTATGCGAGTTACTAGTCCCTCATTCCCGCCTCCAGCCGGAAAATTTAAAGACGTCCGTTGCCGCTTCCACCAAGTAGTGACTCGGAACCACAGCCGTGGCCTCCGGGTGCTCACAGCAAGTGCTTACAGCCTTGCCCCGTCAACTCGTCCCACTCGTCTCGCACCGCGAGGATAGACCACGCGGCTTCTCGGAACAACAGCCAACTCTCCACCGCCACGACACGCCGCGGTCTCATCGTACGACGTTCTCTAATTCCCGACTTTAAAAACCGACCGACCGATTCGTCACCGCTAGGCAACCAACCAGCCATCCCCCAAAGATCTTATTCCCTTACACAAGGCTAACAGTAAGCAACGACTCGAAGATCGATAAGACCAGACGCCGCCAGATGGGAATCTCAACAGAATCGTACGCAGCATAACGATAAATATGAAAGAATCAATTAACGATGGAATGGAAGGACTCAGACCAATCTTCACAGCGCGATATATGTTGAGAGCCGACACACGGCTCAGACGACTTGCAATCAACCTGTCTGCGTGCTACACACACTGGGCCTACACCTGGAGTTTTTGTCTGGGGTGTGATTTCGTAAGGCAGCAGGAACACTCTCGTGCTTATCTCGCGCACGCTGGCTTCAAAGCTGTACGTCAATCTGGTGATTCGACATGTTGTGCTCCCATTTATGGAAAGCATTCCAGGTGGTGTTTTTCAACAGGATAACGCTTGTCCACATGCAGCTTTTGTAACCCAGCGCGCTCTACAAGTGTTGACATGTTGCCTTGGCCTACTCGATCACCAGATCTGTCTCCAGTCGAGCACTTACAGGACATCATCGGACGACAGCTCCAGTGCCATCCACAAACAGCATTAACCGTCCCTGTATTGACAGACCAAGTGCAACAGGCACGAACTCCATCCCAGAAACTGACCTCTGGTACGTGTAAAACACAATTCATGCCCGTCTGCATGCTTGCATTCAACTTTCTGGCTATTACACCGGTTATTAACGTAAAGGCATTTCATTTTTCCAGTGGCTTATCTCGCACTTACATTAACATTTTATCTTGCAATGTTAATCACTTAAATATGATGCCTAGACAAATGTTCCTCTACATTAATTATTTTTGAGTGTTGCCATTTTTTCCGTCAGTGTGTATCGAATATTGAATAGGTTGTCATTTGTCAAAAAGTTACAAATGTTTTAGTAGTGTCGACGATTATTTATTCTTAATAAATGGATTGACTAATTTGTATTAAATTTTGCTTTAAGAACTGTATAAAGTGCATCAAAGCTATAAAGATCTTAAATGTTGCTTTGGTGAGTCTCTATGAGTAAAACAACGGTTTACGAGTGACATAAGCATTTCGGAGATGGCCGTGAAGAGGTTGAAGATGATGGACTCTCTAGCCAACATCAACCGATGGAACTGTGGATAAAGTGATAGAAATGATCATAAAAGGTCACTGATTCACTATCAGAGAAGTCACTGACGATGTTGGACTGCCGTGAGTTTTTTTCAGTTGAGTACGAAACGTGTGACAGCAAAATTTATTCGAAAACTGGCGCACTTCGAACGAAAATAGCGGCGAATGTAAACGTGCTCATAAGCCTCACAAGAAGTCAACGACGATTCAGAACTATTGAAACGTGTCAGAAAAGGTGATGAGACACTAGTGTACGTATATGACTGAGGCTCAATCGTTGTAGCCGACACATTCTGGAGTTACCAAGACCGAAGAAAGCTCAACACGCACGGTCAAATATAAAGGCTATGCTCACTGTGTTCTTAATTTTTAATGGCATGGAGCGCAAAGTTCATGGCAAGGTCGAACGATCAGGATCATTGCTGTTGGCATGAAAAAACCCGAGAAAAACAGGATTTGTGGAGAAATAGTTCAATGCTTTTGCACAATGCTAATACAACTGCTCATACTAGTTATTTGTGTTTGATTTTTTGTCTTAAAACTGGATGTTGCCCTAGCCTATATGTTAGCCACACATGGTCCCATGTGAATTTTTTCTGTAAAAAAAGAATTAAAGAGCCGTCGATTAACGAGCATAGATTGAAAGCGCATCGGAGAAAGAGCTTGAAGCTAGTCAAAGGATCGACTTCCAGAAGTGTGTAGAGAATTGGATAAGACGTCGGCATAAGTTTATAATATCTAATGGGGACTATTTTGAAGGGGGTAAACTTAGTGTAGGCGAATGAATAAAATTATTCCACAACAGCACAAATTCCCATTATTTTTTGTGTAGGCTTCATATACCATGGCTATCATTGGCTTAAAGGCGTAGATATACAACAGTTTTCTAGACTTGATCTGACTCGGAAAAGACCAGTGGCTGTCCTTGAAATGTGTGGAGGACAGTAGCTGCCTCCTGAAGGATGCTGAGCGCAGTCCTGTCCATTATAATTATCCGGGCTGTTATGCCGTGGTCGGTTGATGAATTCTGAGGTGATTCCCAACGTTTCGTCTCCGACTGCGGGAGACATCTTCAAGGGGGTCCGTAGCTTGATGGAAGGTCCAACACACACACTGGCTCGCTACTGACTGCCGCTAAATTCCGTGTCCGCGCGCCCCCGCGCCGCGGCGTGACGTCACGTGATTTGAAAACGTCAGTGCAATTGGCCGCTGTCCGTCGCCGTCGATCGCCGTTGCCATCACCCAGTAGTGGACGAGTTTGTTAAAAATGTAACGGAAAGAATAGGGAGGATCTTGACGAAGCGGAATATTACCGTAATTTACAAGCCCACCAGGAAGATACAGGAATACCTTAGGCCTGCCAAGGACGCTCGCAAACCATTGGAAAAATCTGGAGTGTATAGGATCCCATGCAGCTGTGGTGATGTTTATGTGGGTACCACCAAAAGAACTGTTTCTAAACGTTTGGAAGAGCACAAGGGAAATTGTAGAAGAGGAGAAATGGAAAGATCAGCTGTTGCGGAGCATGCTTTCCAGCCAGGGAACCACAATATTCGTTTCGAGGAGACGCAAGTACTAGCGGCCACGAGCGGATACTACGAAAGGCTCTACAGGGAGGCAATCGAAATCGCCAAACACCCAAATAATTTCAACCGAAAGGAGGAGGGCGTCAAATTAAACGGTATATGGATGCCGGTGTTAAAGAAGATGTGTACCACTCGTCCACTACTGGGTGATGGCAACGGCGATCGACGGCGACGGATTCTGCCGCAACGGATAACGCCTTTGTTTTAATGATTGCCACCCCAATTCATATATAGTATGCGCAGCACTCTCTCCCCTATTTCGCCATAATACGAAACGAGATTTCCTTCTTTGAACTTTTTCGACGTCCTCCATCAATACTATATGACGTGGATCCCACACCGCGCAGCAGTAGTCCAGAAGAGGGCGGACAAGCATAGTGTCAACAATCTCTTTAGTAGACCTGTTATATTTCCTAAGTGTTCTAACAATGAATCGCCGTCTTTGGTTTGCTTTCCCCACAACATTATGTATGTGAGCGTCCCAGGTTACCCGTTACTGTAATCTCTATACGTTTAGTTGAATTCACAATCTTTAGATTTGTCTGATTTATCGTGTAACCGAAACTTAACGGATTAGTTCTCACGTAGATGATTTCACACTTTTGATTATTTAAAGTGAATTGCCACTTGTCGTAACGAAGTTTTTCGAGTGTATGAATTATCACCGGCTGTCCTCACATTACAAATGAAGTTGAACGATTAGTCTTATATTCAGTACCTTTTTATTGCCTTTTTGTCAGAGTCTGTTCTGCACTGTAAATTTCTGTAAACTTCATAATTTAGGACATCAACGTTTCCTTCTCTTCCAGTCAGAAAAGGACGAGGAATGATGCCCATTTTCATGTATTCATATTTCTCATATGTCGTTCAGTAAATGTTCAAAATTATGCTTCAAAAGCGAATATTTGCACCCATTTGGCAACAGGAAGCTTAAGATCGGAAAAATGGAAGGACCTACCGGGACCCTATGTCGGGCTTCAACTCAAGGAAGCCATGGCACCAAAGTGATTAAACTGGCTGATGATGGTGATACATGCAAACAAAATTGAAAAATGATGCTGATGTTTGCGGTATGTAAAGACACGGCCACATAACATCTAGGAGTACTGCGGCAATGTCCTGCACTATTGCTTCATTTGTGCGTTGCCGTGACTGTCTCAAGAGTGTGCACATCCTCCAACGGCCAACTGCCACACAGACAGCTTTCAGTCACTGCGCCCGGCTGGGAAGCGACCGAGCTGCAGCCGGAGTGCCCTCAAACAGACAACTGGAAAAAGAAGAAAAACCTGACCGACTGACTGGGGCGCCCACCGAGGCGGCTGCTTTTTCCGCGACTGAAAGTGAAAATCAAACGGAGCAGCGTCTACCCGCGCAATTCAATCAGTTACGATACATTTTCCGGTCGCGGGCACTGCGGGAAAGAATTGAACCTGCGCTTTTTTTTCGAGATAGCGCCGTTCAGTGCTCAGTAAACATAGAATAATCCGCTATTGCCGTTTCTGAAGGTGTAATTACGCGGAGTCAGAGGAATTTCTAATCCCTTTATGTGAGAGGCCATTTAATAAACTTTTTGCTTCCACCGTGAGCGAATCGTCGCTTAGTAGAGGGGTGTTACTCAGTCAGCACATTGAGCAAGCAAGAAAGGTAAGCAAGGAGAAATTAGGAGAGTGAATTAAAGTTCAGGGAGCTGAAATAAAAACTTTGAGGTTCGCAGGTGGTATTGTAATTCTATTAGAGGCGGCATAGAACTTCAAATATCAGTTGAACGAAATAGAGAATTTCTAGAAAAAATGTTACAAGACGAATACAACGAAAGAAAAGCCAACCTAAAGTAATGTAGTGGAACTGGAGCAGGTGACACTGAGATTGTATTGTCGTGCGTTTTTACAAGGTTGCGTTTATTTTGCCACAAAACAGAATAAACAGGTTTTTGTGTTAGCAGAAGAGCCAACACCGTGTTACGAGTGGAGGCCGAAATGCATGCGTTTTAGCTCACGCAGGCTGGCGTGAGGAGGGAAGATCTATACTGACGTGAGGTCTGGAACATGACAAGGAATGAGAATTCAGAAAGCGGACGTAATTAGTTTGATACTTAACTTTAATCCATTAATGATGAACGTCGCCCTTGATGGTACATGATTCACAATATTATCTGTTCAGAATACATTCTTGAAGATAGTAATTATAGTAACTGAATATGGCGCCTTGCTAGGTCGTAGCAAATGACGTAGCTGAAGGCTATGCTAAACTGTCGTCCCTGCAAATGAGAGCGTATGTAGACAGTGAACCACCGCTAGCAAAGTCTGCTGTACAACTGGGGCGAGTGCTAGGGAGTCTCTCTAGACTAGACCTACCGTGTGGCGGCGCTCGGTCTGCAATCACTGATAGTGGCGACACGCAGGTCCGACGTATACTAACAGACCGCGGCCGATTTAAAGGCTACCACCTAGCAAGTGTGGTGTCTGGCGGTGACACCACACAGGTGACAGCAAAGCATAAACAACGTACAGAATACAGAACTTAAACAACTGCAACGTACATAACAGCAGCCGAAAATGTTCTTCGTTTTTTTTTCCAACTTAGCAGATCTACACACACATTGCGAATACTGGTTAATGTGCGCAGTATGGGGTGTGGCCATCTCCAGCAGCAATACAGGCTTGACAGCGACGGAGTATGCTGTGAATGACATCATCAATCTCATGTTGAGGCAATAACGCCCAATTTTGCTGGAGAGCTGCTCTCTAGTCTTGGAGAGTGGTTGGTGAATGCTGACATGATGCAACCCATCTCACTAGTGTATTCCAGACATGCTCTATGGGATTCAAATCCGGTGAGCGTTCAGGCCACACCATGCGCGCAGTATCTTCTGTTTTCAAGAAAACACCAACCACTCGCTTGCTAAGAGGTCGACCACTGTCGTCCATGAATACGAAGTCCGGACGCACTGCACCTCACAACAACCGTACATAAGGTGCCAAGATCTCGTCACGATACCTGAGAACAGTCAAACCTTTCCGATTCAGCTGTGCAATTTCACGAACAGGTGTTCGAATGGTCTACAAAATCCCTGCGCACCCCATTAGTGATTCTCCTCGAATCGGTCTCTTTTCACAATGTTCGGGTCTCGAAATCGTGTTCCATGTTCCCTTCAGACGCAAATCCGTCGAGAATCACTCTCCAGACCAAATCGGTACTCATCTGCGAAAAGAACATTGACCGACTCTTCGACTGTCCAGGTGGTATGTTGACCACTCCACTATAGACTTTTCCGTGTATGAGGACGCGTCAGAAGCACACATACAGCAGGTCTCCGCAATAAAGGCCACTTTGCGGAAGCTTTCTGTACACAGATCGTCTCAATACAACACGTCCAGTCGGTGCTGTGAGGTCCGATGTCAGTTGCTGCGCAGTACTAACTCGGTACCGTCGTGCCCTTACAGCCAAATAACGGTCCTTTCTTTCTGATGTCACACTTGGTCGGCCCTGCCCTGGTTTTCGATATACAGTTTCGGTCTCTATAAACTGCCACCACATCCGAGGAACAACAGAACTATTCATGTTAAATCGTCGGACCACATGAGTATGCGACAGTCCTGCTTTCATTCTTCCTATGACCCTCCACTGCAGAGAGTCTGGTAGGCGTCTTCTGTGTGCCATACAGACTGTGCATGTGTACACAGCGATTGTGGACGTGGGACTACCCGACAAACACTACTCCGTTTGGTACGTGCCCTGACGTCATCGTTGCCGTGTTTTTCCCTTGACCGAAATTCCATCTTCAGTGCAGAGCACTTAGGTATGGACATCTGTTGACAAAAAAAGGTAGTGGAGAACGCCTGCAATAATTCAAAGATTTTGTGGCAAGCTACTGTCTGTTGACGAAGGAAGTAAGTATCTAAAAAAAAAGAAAGGGTTAGTGAGATGTTGAGCTCGTAGTTCAGAACAAGGTGACCAGTATACATGAGTAGGAATGTTGAGTCACTTAGCACTAAGAAATTAGTGATATGCCAGATTTAGGTCGTTTGCATTCGAATAGCTTTGGATAGACGTCGTACAGACAAAGCGAAAAACAACGAGAAATATAAAAACTATTATGTTTCAGGACGACAAAATAATGTATTCAAACTATATTTCCTGGTCTCAGTTGCATCTCGTGTTTAGTCCAACTGATGTGGAAACTTTCGGACTAGACACGGGGTGGTGGCGTGGTGGTTGGCACACTGGATTCATATTTAGGAGGACGACGGTTCAAATCCCCGTCTGGACATGCAGATTTACGGTTTTCGTGATTTCCTCAGGTCACTCAAGGCAAATGCTGGGATAGTTCCTTTGAAAGGGCTCGGCCGAATTCCATCCCCATGCTTCTGAAATCTGAGCTTCTCCTCCGTCTCTGGTGATCTCGATGTTGACGGGACATTAAGCTTTGATCTTCCTTCCTTCTTTCTGAATGTCTTTAATTCCTCTAAGTACTTTAAGGGCTGTCATCCAAAAAATGTTTCTATATTTAATGTCAGTCTGAAATGTCCATTGAATTTAACTGTGCGATAGCACCTCATTCGAAGAATCCTAATGCTGAAAAATGTTTCATCCCCGACGGCTAAAAGCAAAACTACCGGGTTGCAAAACCATTGATCGCCTGTCATTAAGCGAATGTCCTGGGTTTGCTCTTCGCTGTGTTACGTGGAGTGAGGGAATATGACACGGTTGACGGTGATCCGTGTAGTGGATGACGATTTCATCCCCTATGGCACCCTTGGTGCTATTCTAGAGAAGTAGAGTAGAATACCACGTTTATACAAGGTCTCACAGTCTCCAGTAATTGTCTACAACAAACATTCTGTACTATTTATGATGCCATTTCGAGAGCCAGGAAAACGTAATTATTAAGACTGAATCCCATTCTGTTAATCATGAATTCACTTCAGCAACTTTCGTAGTTTAGTTATGTTCTCCTACGGCAAAAGAACATTTAAGCGACCTGTGCGTCATATCCGATTCCAAGTCATATCCGATACATAAACGATTTGGGGGACAATCTGAGCAGCCGTCTTCGGTTGTTTGCAGATGACGCTGTCGTTTATCGACTAATAAAGTCATCAGAAGATCAAAACAAACTGCAAAACGATTTATAAAAGATATCTGAATGGTGCGAAAAGTGGCAGTTGACCCTAAAAAAATGGTTCAAATGGCTCTGAGCACTATGGGACTCAACATCTTAGGTCATAAGTCACCTAGAACTTAGAACTACTTAAACCTAACTAACCTAAGGACATCACACACACCCATGCGTTTTATTGGCAGAACACTTAGAAAATGTAACAGACCTACTAAGGAGACTGCCTACACTACTCTTGTCCGTCCTCTTTTAGAATACTGCTACGCGGTGTGGTACCCTTACCAGATAGGACTGACGGAGTACATCGAAAAAGTTCAAAGAAAGGCAGCACGTTTTGTATTGTCCCGAAGTATGGGAGAGAGTGACGTAGAAATGATACAGGATTTGGGATGGAAATCATTTTAAAAAAAGGCGTTTTTCGTTGCGACGGAATCTTCTCACGAAATTCCAGTCACCAACTTTCTCCTCCGAATGCGAAAATATTTTGTTGACGCCGATCTACATAGGGAGGAACGATCACCACGATAAAATAAGGGAAATCAGAGCTCGTACGGAAAGATATAGGTGTTCATTCTTTCCGCGCGCTGTACGAGATTAGAACAGTATAGAATTGTGAAGGTGGTTCGATGAACTCTCTGCCAGGCACTTGAATGTGATTTGCAGAGTATCCATGTAGATGTAGATGTAGAAGTGTCCAGAATAAAGTGTATCCGGCCACTGTGGTCGAGCGGTTCTAGGCTCTTCAGTCCGGAACCGCCCTGCTGCTACGGTCGCAGGTTCGAAGCCTGCCTCCGGCATGGATGTGTGTGACGTCCTTAGGTTAGTTAGATTTAAGTAATTCAAAGTCTAAGGGACTGATGACATGAGATGTTAAGTCCCATAGTGCTTAGATCCATTTGAATCATTTTAAATTAAGAGTGTTCTCTATACTGAAATGATTCAGTGACCTCATATTTTGGTCGAATTGTGGGTTACCTTACACACGCTCCTAATGCGATAACTAACGGATGAGGAACTACCGACATAGTTCGCTTTAATATGTACCCGCATCACACCACGATCTAGAGAAACATCGCACGTTATCACGTGCTTCCAGTATTACAAAATGCTACTATAAACTTTGTAACTATTGCCTTATTTACCGATATGGTTGTAGATCTTTGTCTAGTTGTGTGAGACATCAGCTGAAGGAGGAATGCTCAAAGGTTTGTGGCACAACAACACAACCTTATCACCAATGAAACATTAAAACTTCTTTCTTTTTCAAATGTAATTATGTTATTTTTCATTATGGCTGATTAAATCTAATACTGTATCAAAATCGAGAAATAATTATGGATTACACAGATGAACCAAAACAATGCTTATCGGGCAGATGACGCGTTAAGGGAAGTTTATAAGCGGAGCTAGTATAAGAGGTTTGTTGGTAAATGATTGGGGATAATGGTTTTAAATTTATATTATATAATATAATTTCTTCCTTAATTACATTCAAGAACATAACTGTATAGAATATTACTATCAAAGTAATAATATATGCTTGGAATAAGGGTCAGAGCACCTAATACGCGTATGACCATAAATTTGAATTAATGTCTCCTGATATGCAATCTAGCATTGAAGTATTAACGATTCTCGAAACGCAAGCTGACTTCAAAGTAAATCAAACACCCATAAACGGTATCTGACTATACGAGGTGCATTCAAGTTATAAGGCCTCCCATTTTTTTTCTCCGGACTGGAAAGAGATAGAAACCTGTGCATTGTTTTAAAATGAGGCCACGTTCATTGTCAATACATCCCAGAGATGGCAGCACCGTACGGCAGATGGAATTTTACCGCCAGCGGCGAGAATGAGAACTGTTTTAAATACTTAAAATGGCGACGTTTTCCTTACTTGAACAGCGTGCAATCATTCGTTTTCTGAATTTGCGTGGTGTGAAACCAATTGAAATTCATCGACAGTTGAAGGAGACATGTGGTGATGGAGTTATGGATGTGTCGAAAGTGCGTTCGTGGGTGCGACAGTTTAATGAAGGCAGAACATCGTGTGACAACAAACCGAAACAACCTCAGGCTCGCACAAGCCGGTCTGACGACATGATCGAGAAAGTGGAGAGAATTGTTTTGGGGGATCGCCGAATGACTGTTGAACAGATCGCCTCCAGAGTTGGCATTTCTGTGGGTTCTGTGCACACAATCCTGCATGACGACCTGAAAATGCGAAAAGTGTCATCCAGGTGCGTGCCACGAATGCTGACGGACGACCACATGGCTGCCCATGTGGCATGTTGCCAAGCAATGTTGACGCGCAACGACAGCATGAATGGGACTTTCTTTTCGTCGGTTGTGACAATGGATGAGACGTGGATGCCATTTTTCAATCCAGAAACAAAGCGCCAGTCAGCCCAATGGAAGCACACAGATTCACCGCCACCAAAAAAATTTTGGGTAACCGCCAGTGCTGAAAAAATGGTGGTGTCCATGTTCTGGGACAGCGAGGGCGTAATCCTTACCCATTGCGTTCCAAAGGGCACTACGGTAACAGGTGCATCCTACGAAAATGTTTTGAAGAACAAATTACTTCCTGCACTGCAACAAAAACGTCCGGGAAGAGCTGCACGTGTGCTGTTTCACCAAGACAACGCACCCGCACATCGAGCTAAAGTTACGCAACAGTTTCTTCGTGATAACAACTTTGAAGTGATTCCTCATGCTCCCTATTCACCTGACCTGGCTCCTAGTGACTTTTGGCTTTTTCCAACAATGAAAGACACTCTCCGTGGCCGCACATTCACCAGCCGTGCTGCTATTGCCTCAGCGATTTTCCAGTGGTCAAAACAGACTCCTAAAGAAGCCTTCGCCGCTGCCATGGAATCATGGCGTCAGCGTTGTGAAAAATGTGTACGTCTGCAGGGCGATTACGTCGAGAAGTAACGCAAGTTTCATCGATTCCGGGTGAGTAGTTAATTAGAAAAAAAATCGGAGGCCTTAGAACTTCAATGCACCTCGTAAAATTAACGGGTACTTGTGATTGACAGTGAAAACAGTTGGAGGGAACTCACTGAACCTAATGCGCAACTCAGAGATGAAAATGTTTCGAACAAACTGTAGCTGAAATCAGCTCATTAGCAAATGCAAGCCTGAATCTGGATATAAGTGAAGCTTATTGAGCATTGCTCTTCCAATAAAATTCCCTACGCCCCAATTGCTATTGGTTCGGCCTCACCATGTTATCCATTGAGAAACCGAAGCGTGAAATGGCAGCAAATTATGTAGTATTACGCCGCCTGGTGTGAACTTGTAATCCAGCGAGGGCTGCTTTGGATCACAGCGGTAGTCAGCTACGGCAGTAGTAGCAGAAGACCAGCGCTTCTCGGACAAGGTCAGCAACAGCAGCCTTATTCGATGGCAGCAACGAAAGTGTCCTTCTGAAGTTATGAGACGTGCCTTTTCGGTTCGGTTTATGGGGGCCAGCGGCCTCGCAAGTTAGATTATATGGACTTTAGCGAATCAGGATTGTTGTTACTTTTATAAACGTCCTCTACTTATACTTTGATTTATTGTGGTTAACCATAGTTTTTCAGGGGACAGAAATGTCCCCTCCGACTCCCACTTCGTCGTCACTAGCTAGTGCTGGGGTCCCTTTGCAGTTCTAATTTTTACATTCCTGCCTACCAGCAGTCCTCTAGTTTACAAGTGCTTTCCGCCTACTCCTGACTAGGTACGTTTGAGCAGTTGCCAGGGTGCGCCAGAAAACAAGCGTTACAGCTCTTGCGCCGCTATAATGCAGGAGAACCGTGCTTGGTGTTTGATCTGTTCATATTCTTTTCGTAATATTTTTATTTCGAATTTCGTACGTCGTAGGGTATCACGTGGCCATGTGCAGCACTGCGGTATGTTGTTGAAACGAGAGATAAGGTGCTGTACTTGGAGCAATTGTTTTATCGTATCCTACCCAGATAAGGAACGCAAAATGAGGAAGCACTTCTTGGCATAATATTCATTTCAAAACTAGACACTACACCTCAAAGTAGCCTATTATCTTGTTATGAGGGACGTTAAATTAGATATTTATTTTATTTGTACTCTGCAATATTGTAGTGTAGCATTTCCAATCAAGTTTACATCTACAGTGCACAGCAAGAAGCTAATACGAAGGAATACAAGTTCCTTGCAGAAAAAAAAATTCTTTGTGTAGCTTACACCAGAACAAAGGATACTTGATGACTGTTTCAAAATGCGTAAAAAATTAACAAGGTTATCTGTGAGGTGAAGAACCTGTGCAACTGGCAGTTTATATTCTATTCTAGGAATAAGTATAAAGCCATGTAAGAAGTTAAAGTGATAAAGCACGGTGTGCTGCCAGTCTATAATTTACCACAGAATGGCATTACATAAATTTAAAATGCAAACAACACAAAATAATAAATGACATCAAGCGTAGAGGAAATACTAGAAAGTGTCTTGTGATCGAAAAACAAAGTGATTCATTGAAGGCAGATTTGTAAAATACTGCTAAAGCTATCAATACATTAGAAAAAAAATCAGTACTACTGATCAAATTTGCCTGCTCAGTCAGCTTCAAGTGAATATTTACGTATGTTCGTACCCATGTAGTATTAAGAGATCTTACTATGTCACAAAAGAAACAGGACGTCAGAGACTACTCGAAGAGCACTGGAATTTCGTAAATCATACTAAAATACATAATTTGGCTTAAAGAGCACATTTGTATACCCACATTCGCACTGAAGTATCTGATGATAAGCTTTTCTGTGTGGTTTTCTGGGTGACACTTTTTTGAGTATCTGTACTGTAATATCTAATTTTTTGGTTCTTAATTATGGTATAATGCTACACGTGCAAGAAAATGAAAACGAGCGCTTGAAATTGAGTGATCTGTTGAAACTAGCCAATACTCTGGAATGAAACAGTTTCTAAAAAATTGACAGCCTCAGCGGAAATGATAAACAGAAGCAAATTTCTTTAACAAACCGGCAAAAATAGCTTTCTTAGTGTGAAAGGTGATTAATGGTTGATTGCTGATATGTGTAAATATAAAACTACTAATGTATTTTAGTATTATGCGATTATGGGAATGTATATTAATTCACTTGATGGCGCCACAGAATACATATATTTCTCCATTTCACGTGGGATCTGTAACGAAGAGAAAACAGCAGTACAGCATACAGCATCTCAATACAACTCAGACTGCTCTGCGCTTGCGCGAATCTGGCAACTTGGGTGAACCAGTAAAGTTTTTCGGATAGCGTTTGGCTACTTGCTGCTACTGCTCATAAGGCTAACAGCTTCACTTCAAGTAGCCAGAAGTGGGAGAAGGCACTGCCCATACACGATTTAGCTCTGCACATGCGCAGGAGCACGCTGGCAGGTGCTTAAACGAACCCACAATCTCCAACACTCTCTACTCGACAGTTTGTTGCTGTTAACGAATGGGGGAGCTTGCATTCCAAATGGAAAAAATCCCCGGGTTCTGGTTTTCTTTTCATGTGGCTAAAAGGGGGAAAACCAACGTGTTGGGGGCAGCCTGCTCTTTCACAGCGCGTCAGGTGTATACGACTTACAATCTTGCGACTTGGGCATTTCCTTACAGTAAACCGGTGAACTGGGGAAGTGAGCTTTGCTTCGGATCAGAGCGATCCTCGCTAATCTTTCCGCTCTTGTCGCGCATTGTGTCCGAAGACGCTGGGACGGCCTTCCCTGTCTAGTCTTGTGACTTGAGCCCAGGAAATGTAAGCGTTCACGGCCGCACAGCCAAACTGGGGCTCTTGACATGTACTCAGAGGCTGCTACTAACTGGAACTTCGAGTGAGATAAATGAATCTTAATACTCTGTACTATAACTCCGACTTCCCATCATGCGAGACTCAATATCATTCATCTCAATTTCGTATGACTTCGAAGCACTAGGACAGAATAACTTTCTCTAATTGACATATTCTAAGGGTTTTATGCGTGGGGTTATTATCAGTTTGAATATACAAGGCAATGTCCAGACTGACATACTCACTGACTCATCAGCGCCCAACGCAAACCACTAAGTATACAAACTTGAAATTTGCAGCGAGTGTTGGTCATATACTGTAGGCGTCGTTTAAGAAGGGATTTTTTTCAAATTGCACCTTTAGGGGGGAGGGGGGGGCGGATAGTGGATGAAATGCTATTTTGAAAGTATGTCGCTATGAAGAAAATTCTGAGGCTAGACCTCGAAAACTGATACATGGTTTCTCGGTCAGAAATAAAGAAATACATGATTCAGCATTTCTGGAAATTTAACACCTACGGAGATGAAATAGTGGATGAAAATTTCTTTAAAAAAATAATTATTATAAACCTATTATAAAAACCACCAAAAAATACATAGGCATGGAAATTAAGAAGCAATGAAGAAGTTTATCGCACCATAGAAACGTAAATGAAACAACCGTAAATGAAACACTATGAAAGAGGCAACTGCTTCTTTTTCAACACAACAATACAGAATGAACAGCAACAGGCTAATCAAACAAATTTTTAAATGTCCTTGGAACAAGAAGTCAACAATAGCCTGGATTCAAGAAGTTAGGAAAGATTTGGAAAGGAACAACATAAGTCAAAAAGATGAAACAGAAAGAGAGATCTTCAAGGAGAAAGTGTTAAAAATAGAAGGATTCCAAGGCAGGAGGAAGAAGAAGACAGAGTCAAAATGGTCCGAGAAGAGAAAAAGGATACACAGTGAAAAGATGAAGGAATACTGAAGGAAAAAGAAAAAACAAAGACGGAAGCATTGAAATTGATGCGTGATGACCCAAACGAAGAAAGAAGAAAACTACTAAAGTGTTTTTAAACCTACTCGTATGGAAATTGATATTTGACATCTCGGTTGGAAATAAAAGAAAAACACTTTTTTCAGTGTTTTTGGAAATTGAACCCCAAGGGAAAGCACTAAGGGATTAAATGTTTTATAAAAATACTTCGTTACGGAAACATTTTTAAAGCTAAATCTATTAAAATTCCAGTTTCGCCTCTCGATCAGAAGTAAAATAAAAAAAAAAGAAAACTTGTTTCACAGTTTTTTGTAAGTTCTACCCCTACAGGGGTGAAATGGGATTTGAAAGTCTTTGTGGAAATATTTCATTATGCAAGCATTTTTTAAAGTTGAATCTGTGAAAATTTGTATTTGGCTTCACTGTTAGAAAAAAAATGCATTTTACTGTTTTCGGAAATTCAACACGTAAAGGGAAAATTTCTCGGCATTCGCTTCAGAACTGCTACAAATTCGTCGGGCAATATACCGCGCCGCTCGAACTCTCAACACAACTGGCACTGCTAAGAGTATCCTGCGACTTCCACATCGCTGGCAACGAGTTATACACAATGCTGCTGACTACTTTGAAGGTCAATAAAACTTTGGAAAACGTATCTATTTTGTACGAGCTGTAAGTAAATAGTTGCGACTATTAAAGTTCCAGCCGTCGTACATTAATTTTTAGTAGGCCTAATATATGTTTATAAAATTATTTTTGATGTAATTGCTACACAAACACGAGGGAGGCAGCAGACGCTACGGTAGTTAGAAATAATCCTGACACCACACTAGGAGGAATGCGGAATCATTTCACTGATGATACAGGCCTCAAATAGGGGAAACCACTGTCTTAAGCGACTTTGACAAAGTAAAAATTGTTAGGGCGTGACACCTGGCAAGGAGCGTCTCGGAAACTGCGAATGCGGTCTGCTGATCGCGTGCTGCTCTGATGGGAATTTATGGAAAGTGGTTGAAGGACGGTGAGACCAAAAGTAGTCGACATGTTGTCGAACGTCCACAACTCGTGACAGAACTTGGAGGTCGGAGGCTTGGCCGCAGTGTAAAGCAGGACAGGAGCCAGAGATGGCGACAGGTACGCTGCTGATGCAGTCGCAAGTGTTTCAGAGCACACTGTGGTGCGTACTGTGTTGAACATTGGGCTCTGCAGCAGGCGGCCAACGTTGATTCAACCACAAAGTTAATTACAATTGCAGTGGACACGGGATCATCGAGACTGTACCATGGGTCAATGTAAACGTGCCGCCTGGTCGGATGAATCGCGTTTCTACTTACAACATGTCTATGGTCGTGACGTCATCCAGACTAGCGGCTGCTCGAAACATGCCCAGAGCCACGATCACAAACCCGTGGGAACAGTATTATGCTATGAGGGATATACACCTGGTCTTGCTTGGGATATGTGGTAGCTTTCGACATTGTCAACTTCGATATTCTACTTGCTACACTCAAAAGTTAACTGTTTTCTTCACATGCTGTACAATGGTTCCACTCACGCCTTAAATCCTGCCTACAGTGCGCAAGCATTGGAACTAAAAGGTCACAATGGAGGGATGTAGTATCATCAGTCCCACAAGGATCAGTATTGAGCCCATTACTTTTCTCATTATACATTAATGATGTATCAACTATTCTCTTCCACTTCAAATATCGCCTACAGGCTGAGGACGTGCAAGCCCAACAACCAGTGCACAGCCATCCTGGATATAAATGCGTATATACTTTCCATAACAGAGTGAGCGCAGAACGTATGCTTGAAACTTAACCCAACTAAAACGCAATCGATCTCATTTGCTCACGAAAGACTCATTACCACGCAGTTCAGAGAATCTATTCCATTCTTAAACCTAAGAGGCACAGGAATAACCTTTTCTTCTTCAGTAAAGAACTCGGGGTAATTCTGGACCGTCACTTACTCTGGAGTGTACACTCAACTGCATTCTGTAAGAAGGTGACAGCATCACTTCAAACACTACAGAAAACTAAAAAAAAAAGTTTTTCCTTCCGAGTTTAAAAAGGAGCTCGTTGAGTCACTAATACTCCCCATACTTGACAAAGGTGATGGTATTTTTCGAGGACTTCCATACGAAACCTCACGCAGGCTGGAAATGGCGATGAATGCTTCTGTACGGTACATTTGTGACGTACGCTATTCCAACTATATCACTCCTGCGTACGTGACGGTAAGCTTCGATACTACGATACTCTTATGTTTCATGCACCGTCTTCTGCATTCTTTCTTAGTTATCTTCATCTCTCATACATCTGTCTGAGCAGCAGAACAGAAATACTCGTTTTCAACGAAGTAAAATCCTCCCTCTACCATCACGTCACACTGCCATGTTTTTTAAATCATTGTCTGTACCAGGAACCCGACTTTGGCATATCGCGGGGTAGCCACGGCGTCTAGGGCGCCTTGTCACCGTCCGCGGGGCTCTCCACGTCGGACGTTCGAGTCCTCCCTCGGACATGGGTGTGTGTGTGTTGTCCTTAGTGTAAGTTAGTTTAAATTAGATTAAGTAGTGCGTAAGCTTAGGGCCCGATGACATCAGCAGTTTGATCCCATGAGACCTTACAACAAATTTCCAAAATTGAATAGTCTCTCACAAAATATTTGAGAAACTAAATTCCTTCCAAACTTCAAGAGACAGCTAATTTCGCAGCTACTACCTCAACAGCCGTTTCTCCCATATGCTAGTCCTCAGTTCACTCTCATGTCTCCCCTCTCACCCACAACTGTTTCTTGCTCTTGTCGGCAGAGTTGTGTATTCAGTATTCCCGTATCCTTTCCACTCCTGATAATACTGAGAATGGATTATCTTAGATATATTCGCAGTAGCGAATATAGTACAACCATCAGCTGCATAACGGGATGATGACAATGAAAATTTGTGCCGGACTGGGTCTTGAACCCGTATTTACCGCTTATCACGAGCGGTCGCCTTACCGTTAGGCTATCCGGGAACGACTTACGAGCAGCCCCAAACTTCCATATGTCGTCAACTATGTGTTTATTACCCATATTCGTATATACATGATGTATATTCCCGTACAGGGGAGATTTTTTACTTTTTAAAGTTGCTTGCCCGATGTCGGATGATAAATACGATATTGCATTGCCTGAGTTATTCCGAATTACAATGCAATGTTCCTTAATGCGGATTCGAGTGCCCGTCAGGTACAAATTTTCGGTGGCGTCATTCCATTAGGTTGCTGATAGTTGTCCATATTCGCAACAGCGAATAACTCTAATGTATTTCATAACGGCTGTAATCGCCACAGTGCCTACATCCATGTCAGAAGGAACATTGGATTGTAATTCGGAATAACATAGGCACTACAATATCGTAATCTATCATTCTTAAAACCCATTGTTGTTATTGTTATTATTATTGTCTATTATTATTATTGTTGTTATTACTATTATTATTATTGTGAATGTTCTTGTAGCAACTTTGATATGTGTCCTTCTTGGTCGGTTTTAAGAGGCAGCCTTAAGGCCCCAATTTTCTCATGCTAAATAAACAATAAATAAGTAACCGAAGGTACTATGACAATTGTGGTCTACGTGAACATAATTGTGGTTCATTTGTGTCCTCCAAGCTTGACGTCCTCCCCTACGGCAGTGGGCTCATCCGGCAGGATAATTGTCCTTACCAAACTGCCAGGATCGTGCTGCATGATGTAAGGAGCATGACACAGGACTCACCTTGATGTCTTGTTCACTAGACTCGACTGTTTTGAGGCGATGGAACACCTGTGGGACGCTATCGGGCACCATCGCCGTTTCCACGAACCACCAGCCTGCAATTTGTAGGAATTACGTAAAGTTTACATAGACATCTGGTACCATATTTATCTTGAAGCCTAACAATGACTCGTCGAATTCATGCCGCACAGAGTCGCCGCTCTATTGTCTTTCAAAAGTGGACCAATACGTTACTAAACAGGTGGACACCACCTATTGGTACATTAATGTATGTTTCTTAAAACGGAAATTCTTTATATAAAATGAAAACAATTTTGTAAAACGTCTTATGGTAGACACATTGGCAATGTCAGAGACTTGGTACCGTATAAAATCTATGCAGCAGACGAACGGTAGGCTGTGGATACTGAAATGCAAAAGTCGGAGACTCTGGCGCGGCGGAGACGAAAGGAGCAAGTTCTTGTACGTACGATGGACCTTCAAAAACTAAGTTACACATTATTGCGGCAGGTCGGGTTACTCTTACTGATCGTTGCACTACACTCCAAAGTGACCCAGATACAAGAGACCAGTTTTTTCAACATATTCGTGGAGTCTCTGTAAATAACAGTCAGAACGTTCTACAATCGCTCAGTTTCTTGACTACAGAAATCCACTCCATCGTCAGTGAATCTTCCGAGAAACGCAGTGCGAACGTTCTTACCCCCCCCCCCCCCCCCCCACACACACACCAGATGTCCTTTCAGATTGCTGAAAAGATGAAATCGCATGGTGCGAGATCTGGACTTCCCGGTCAGCATCGTCCACGTCTGTGCAGAGTTGGTCAGGTTGTTCGTAACATTTCGCTACGGCTAGACGCGAATGTCACGGCGGATCTGTGTACTATTTAGATGGTATTTCCACTAGAATCGTTCTGTCCCAGAGTACTTCATATTTGGTTCCGGTGGCCGCGGTATTTCACTCCCGCACTGCTATGCACCTATTATCCGTACTGCAGCGGAACTGTGTCTACAGAAAAGCCGAAACTTAACGAGGAGCGACAATAAAGTAATGATACTGATTTTCTTTGCAAGATGTGGCAACCCTGCAGGCTTGTGTAGGCACAATATCTTTCTCCTTGGTCTATAAGCTGCTTCTAGTCCAAGCGGCACATCGATGCAACTGTTCAGTCGTGAGTTGTGCTGTAATGAGTTAACATGTGTTTGTGTCTCTCGTCACGGGAATGGAACCGCATAATATTGCGCAACGGTATACCATTTCTTTTTCCGTTAAATTGGGTGAAAATGCGACGACAACTTACGGTAAGCTTCAGAAGGCTTTTGGAGAGGAGGTTATGTCAAGAGCTCAAGTTTTTCGTTGGTGTAAAATGTTTATGAAGGCAGAACGAATGTTGAAGATGAAGACCGCAGTGGACGACCATCAACCTCACGGACGGATGTCAACTTTGCCAGGGTGCGTGAACTCTTATGATCTGATCGAAGATTATCAGTGAAAATGATTGCAGAAGAACTGAAAATCAATCGAGAAATGGTTCGTCTAATAATAACTGAAGATCTTGGTATTGCCGATAATTGGATTCTGCATCACAATAATGCGCCATCCCATACTGCTCTGTTAGTACAGCAATTTTTAACTTCAAAACAAATTTCAGTACCACCACAGCCACCCTATTCACCAGATATCGCTCCGTGCGACTTTTTTCTATTTCCAAGAGTCAAAACGGCGGTGAAGGGACACCATTTTCAAACAACACAAGATGTCCAAAAAGCTGTGACGAGGGTCTTGGAGGATATTACAGAAGATGAGTTCCAGAAATGTTACCATCAATGGCAGAAGCGCTGGAAAATGTTTGTGCAATCAGAAGGGAACTACTTTGAAGGAGACAACACTAAACTTGACTAAAACGGTAAGCAATATTTTTTTTCACATCAGTCTCATTACTTTATGGTCGCACCTCGTATACCCCCTCCTGACAACGCGCCACTCTTGTGGTGCAATGTGTTACAAGTGTAACTACTCTGTGAGGTCCCTAGGCAGTTGCGAGTGGCGCTGCGAGTTACGAGGGCCACCAGGATATTGGACACTAAAAAGGGAGTGGTCGCACTTGCCACGTCGAAATCTTGATGCTTTTTTTTTTTTGTCGCTGCGAGTTAAAGTTGAAAAAAGTCCATACGCAGTATTTTAGTTGCTGACTTGTTCTGAAAATCTGTAAAAAACTTTATTAAGTAATTCATTTGTCGCACGGTTTCCGCGCTTGTAACCCGATCGGGTCCGAACCCACTCCTAAAACACTTTCTCCCTCCTGCCATACCATACCTAGCAAGCGTTTATAATGTATACTTGAAACTCACATACTTCCCCTCAGCGTACAAAACTGCAAAGATCATCACCCTACCCAAACCCAACAGAAACCTGCTCCTCCCTGAAAGCTAAGGGCATATTTCTCTCCTAACTGGCCTGAGTAAAATGCAAGAATTAATAATCCTTTCACACCTCCGTCAGTTCCTGAATGAAAGCAATATCCTCAAGCGTGAGCAGTGTGGATCCCGCGCTGAGTATTCCACTATCGAAGAATCCCTTCGCTTGGTAGAACACATTTGTCTGGCCAGGGCAAGGTGAGAAGCAATTGGAGCAGTGTTCCTGGACATAGAAAAACCATTTGACCGCTTCTGGCATGATGGCCCAATCTACAGAAGAGATCAGGCAGGATGCCCAGTTCACATAATCTGGATCATTGAATCCTTCCTAACAGGACGTCAGTTCTTCGTAAGGAACGGAGACAAGTCCAGCCAGACACGAAGGATTGCGGCAGGAGTCCCACAAGGTTCTGTTTTAGGCTCTGTCTTTTATACCATACATACGAATGACATCCCTGGGCAGATTGGCGGAGAGATTACTCTCCATGCGGATGGCACCGCCATATACAGAAGCAGTTGCAGCCTTCTCTTTATACACCGCCACCTCCAGCGACATCTCCATAAGATAAAGCAGTGTTGCAATCGCTGGAAAACAAAGATCAATACTACCAAGCGCCAGGCGATCTATTTCACCCCTAAGATCAAGCTTCCTGTACACCGATGCCTCTTCTTTAGTCTTCTTCTTCTTTCTTGTTTATCCCAGCTTCTTGAGATCTCTTGTGAAGAGAGACGATACAACACGTTCAATAGTGGCGTGGGACAATCAATGAAGTTACACAACAGTTAGTAATTTAACTTTTAAAACCGCCGGCTTATTGACATTTCTGGAAATAAAATCTCTCTCATACTCTAATGCGGTCAGCAAATTTCGTGTAACAGTTTGTATGTGTAATGGGACTTATTACATCGCAAATCGTTATAATGAATTAATTAATCTGCACTACAGTGTTGCTAAGCAACGTGATCAACAAGATGATATGTGACTTCCTGGCAGATTAAAACTGTGTGCCCGACCGAGACTCGAACTCGGGACCTTTGCCTTTCGCGGGCAAGCGCTCTACCAACTGAGCTACCGAAGCACGACTCACGGCCGGTACTCACAGCTTTATTTCAGCCAGTACATCGTCTCCTACCTTCCAAACGTTGCAGAAGATTCGCAGGAGAGCTTCTGTAAAGTTTGGAAGGTACGAGACGAGGTACTGGCAGAAGTAAAGCTGTGAGTCCCGGGCGTGAGTCGTACTTCGGTAGCTTAGTTGGTAGAGCACTTGCCCGCGAATGGCAAAAGTCCCGAGTTCGAGTCTCGGTCGGGCACACAGTTTTAATCTGCCAGGAAGTTTCATATCAGCGCACACTCCGCTGCAGAGTGAAAATCTCATTCTGGAAGATGATATGTGTCTCAATTTAAACAGAACCTCGATATTTTGAATAAACTTTCGGTTCATTTTTGTCAAAATCAGCACTTGTCTCAAAATTAATTTCCAACTTTTTTGCGTTAAGCCCCAACGCGTTTGCAATTATTGTACGCGATTCACTAGACAGCTCGATCATGCATTAGCGTGGAACGTTTTTCAAATCGAGCGCGCAGGTTTCAGTCTTCCCTAATGAGCTAAACGATTCTTTTGTAGTAACGTGTTGTATCTATCTGACGTAAAGTCTAAATGAAACTGGATTTGTCTCCATTCCAGTCAAAATCTCAAGAAATAAAATTCGTCGAGCAGTTCAGCGAACTGTACTCACGCACTTTTTGCACTCTAAGTGATAACTCGGCTCAGAGTAAAAGCCGAGCATAAATTCACGCTTTTTCATGCACACAAAATTCAGAACACCTTTATATTAAACAGATAAATTATGGCCTGTAATTACTAATTAACATTTCCCATTCTTAACAAACTTCAAGAACTTGTACTTCATAATCAATAAAATTTTATAGCGTGAAATAAAGCCAACTCGTGTCTAGATGATGAAATAACGAATCGATACTTGCTTGGAATGAAAAATACTGTTCGTTGAGTAATTTACTAACTTTTATAGCAAATTTGGTGCCCCTTGCAACGCTAAACCTGATCGACTCACCGTTGACGGCAGAGATTTAACTTCGAGAAATTCAGTTATTTACCTGGGTCTCGAAATAGATCGAAGCCCAACATGGGGCAGACAACTCACCACCGCAGCAAACGAGAGCTGTGTCCTCTTCTGTAGGTTATATCCCCTGTTGAAAGGCAACGAATTAACCATTCAGCGCAAAATCCTCCTCTAGAGCCAGCTTATACTTCCAGTCATCCTGTATGGCTCGGAGGTATGGTCTATGGCGTCATACACAGCACTATCCCGACTGCAGCGTCTCCAGAACAAAGCTTTCCGTGTCATCTTAGGCGCTGGCAGATGCGTCCCCAACACACATATAAGAGACTTCCCAGACCAACCAACCATTTACACACTTATTGAAGACAAATCCACAAAATTTTACGAAACAACACAAACTTCGTCCCAATTTCTCATTCAAAATTCAGGAAACGAACCACCAGAATCCCCTCACAAACCCCCAATATTAACCCTCACACGCCTCTTTAGGGACCAATAACACATACATAAAACACCAAACACAAGCTGACACACACAAAAACACGCACACAACCCCAATCCCTTAACTTCACATAAAACACTAGCGCATTCTGAAGTCAGACGGTCACACCCCAGAGGTACTTCATATGCAACCAAAACAACCGTAGCCTCACCGAACTGCCTACTGTACAGCCAAGACCACACTAGGTACGTTATGCCAACGCCATCTAGGTAGAGGGTGGCGTTGGCTAGGACTGCTGATATTTTTAAAAAAATATTGAGATATATCGATACTTTAAAAATACCATTATCATCTTTTGATATATCGATGTATCGATGGAAAAAAATATTGACGTATCTGTCTATAAAAATTAGTGCTGCCTTTGTAAACATGCAACCGGTTTTAGAGCTGTATATATAAGTACAGAGTAATTATTAGATATTCTGTATATCAACAATCTAGCTGCCTGCCTATTCCCCTTAGGGTAAGAACTGAAAGGAAAACGATGCGCGTTCACTCTTGGTGATAACCACTTTCCTAATAATGGTAACTGCATGAAAGGGGCACAATATAAGGTGTTCGATGGGTCCATCGTATTTTTCCGGAACACTTCATGTCGAGTTTCCTGTTTCATCATTTCTGCCAACTCTAGCCACCTAGCAGATGTAATGTCAAAATTGCGTGATGAAGCTAAACGTTGCAGTTTGTGTTGGTAGCGCTGAGCGCCGATTACATCAGCTTCTCCCTTTATATGTCTCCGCCCACATAAAGACCAGTCTTGTACTTACATTTTGTTTATCATTTTCAGCAACTGTTTTTGAAGAACTCCGATGTAAAGAAATAACAAACCAGTCGCATTAAAAATTGTTTTTTAACGCAGCTGGTGTTATATCTCTTCACATTGGAAATTTTATCCCATTCACACCGCCCCCCCCCAACCCCGCAATCGCAATCGGACCTCTTCATTTCTGACACAGTTGTGTGTGTGAACTCCTAAGGGACCAAACTGCTGAGGTCATCGGTCCCTAGACTTACACACTACTTAAAATGACTTAAACTAACTTATGCTAAGAATAACACACACACACACACGCCCAAGGGAGGACTCGAACCTTCTGCGCAATCCGTGACATGGCGCCTCTAACCGCACGGCTTTGTCACATATGTTTGCTCATACAGTCACAAGTTGGAGGAGATGAAAGCTCAAAATGTAGTAATAATCCTTCACACAGTGAAAGTAAAATTATGTTCTACTACAACTTCAAAAGAACAACTTCAAATATTTACCGAAAAGTGTGAAAAAATATAAGAAGAAATATCGGCACTCGATATTGCCATTTCGGTATCGATATATCCTTATATCGGGGGGAAATAACTGTCGCCGAAATATATGGAAATCTTTTGGGAAGATACTGGTACTTTATGAACAGCCCTTGCGGTAGTTACGACCCGCGATCATTCCACAGCAACGAGAGAGCTGATTCACCCAGTGAAAGGGGTAGTAAAATAATCAAACATTCATTGATAAATATAACTGATGTGTTATCTATAACACTCTTTCCTTTGTACTGTGGAATAGACACAAATAAAAATACGGCTTAGAAGACGTCAAAATTTATTTTATTTCTAGTAACTAGCACAAAAATTCGAAATACTGATGCAATATTACAAACACATATATTTGCGCACCAAGAACATACAAGTATAGACGACATACGGTAGCCCTACGAGTCAGAGACGTTGTTAGGCGTTCTTAGACAAAACCAGGCCCGTGTTAGAAATGAATCAGGCCCAATATCAGTATATTTAGAGGAGTGCCACGCATTTTTAATCAGCTTTTGAAACCTTAGAGGGAAAACTAATTGGAACTTGAGAATATTGTCACTGTGGTAGGCTGGAAACTGCAGTTGTCTGCACACAATAAATACCTTCCACAGATTGAAAAATTCCCTGTCTAACGGTTGTGTTACATTCGTCGTGCCGGGTGGAATCTGAAGTATCTCTACTTTTTCGTCAGGGTCAGCTGGAAATACAGCTTTATATATGAGAGCTTTTATGACCTGACCACGAACGTAGAAGGAGAAGAGATTTGTCCCCGCAGAATGGAAGGAGATCATGAGGCATGAAAACTAACCTTTTCCTTTCACATTTTTGCCGACTTCGATGCGTCTACCACAAGATTGCCAGCTTGGAACATTATTATTATTATTATTTTTGACATGTGGTCAAAAACGTCCCGTTGATTCTTGAAGATATGCCTGTAGTTCAGGCAGAAATGAACCATTCAGACTAATGATGGACACTATAGTGTATGAATGTGAGAGTGCGGTCGTGGTTTGCCCAGTCGCCTTTGCATGTTTTTCCCCTTTGAAAACAGAGTGTTATTTTAGCACGCATTTCTGTTTGGAAACCGGACTTACCTGCATTGTTAGAGTAAGAATCACTAAAACTAGCGATCTTACGAGTTGCATTGGTAATAAAAGACTCTACCATTTCGGTTTGAGCCGGCCGCTGTGGCAGAACGGTTCTGGGCGTTTCAGTCTGGAACCGCGCTGCTGCTAGGGTCGCAGGTTCGAATATTGCCTCGGGCATGAATGTGTGTAATGTTCTTAGGTTATTTAGGTTTAAGTAGTTCTAAGTCTAGGGGACTGTTGACTTCAGATGTTAAGTCACTTAGTACTTAGAGCCATTTGAACCATTTTCGGTTTGAATCACTTTATTTTCCGACATGTTTCTCGATACAAGTTTTGTTATTTTTCTTGCCACAGTTTTATGTGAGCTTTTCAAGCGATTAATCCAACTTTGAGAAGTTGCAAATCGCTTAGAGCCTATCGCGTTCGCAATATCTAACGCCTAATCACGTAAAGTTGTATCGCTGACTCTAAATGACTTTTGTCTGGCTTCGGTAAATAATTGAAACAGTCGTGTATTTAACTCCGTCGCAATTTCCAGTCGACTCTTACGTGGTCCAGCGACTTCCTTTTCCCACCTATACAATTCACATTCAGAACGAACTAAGTGATATTTACTTTGTACAATACGAACAAGTAGGCGTTTCTTACCACTATCGTTCAACCAATAAATGGCCGCCTTTTCTTTGTCTGATAAGGTAGTTTTAGTTCCTGCTATTGCTTTCGGAGACAACTGGTTATTATTCGAGGCACTATAACTCGCAGAGTCTTCATGAGTGCAACTTTCTTCAGTTTCTTCGTCGTCTGTGGATTCTCAATCTGTAATATCAAGTGTTTCAGTCGTTTCTAACCAGATGTCTGCGCTATTTACATGCTCGTCTAGAAGTTTAATTACCATTTTGCACACCACATAGTCTTCACGAGTGTTTTCTGTTGATGACTTCATTTGGCTTTTGTTGTGTATCTCCATAGCAAGCAGCAAAACATTTGCGGGCTTCGCCATCACTTGTGAGTGGAGATTGAACATGCAGCGTAAAGTGGCTGGCGGAGCATAGGCAAAAGAATATGTTTCACAACTTTAACTAGCGCCAGTACGATATGTTTCGAAATACGTACCACAAATTAAATGAATATGTATCCCAAAGGAACGAATATTTGTTTCCCTTTTTCACCAAATCCTTGCAGCGATTTTCCTCTTTAGTGAAACCTGCGACAAGACGATCGCACTTCCCGACCATTCACACAACGCTCGTCATACCAACAGCCAGGGGTGACAAGGCTTCACTGCAAGCGCCAAGCAAGAGAAACTGCCGTTTCCGTGATTTTATTCAGGTGACTTCCAGTTCATGTCAGCAGCTACAATTTTGTGTGCGTACATTTCTCACAGTTAACTAACAGTGGTTACAGAATCAATGCATGTTTCGCTATGACAATTCTGACCATTCCCGTGTATGAGGCCTGGAGATTGTTGTAAGGAAGAATGATGCCGAGTAGTAGCAATCACATGGTCACTGCAAGCAGAGAACTGTTCGCATCGGGAAGCGAAATACTCGTACTGTTCAATGTGGATGGATGGAATATCGTTCACACAGAACTACTACTTCACTGCTGCAGCATTAAATACTGTAAGATTCAGTCACTATATAGACTTTTAGCTGTGGAAAACGCTTGTCAGTATTTTGCACAATTTGAACAACATAATTTCTGTATGAAATGTATAAGTAGACCATGGGAACATTTTCCTGTGTTATTACCCAGAACATGATGCACGGCCTATTTTCCAGCACTCTGAGTGTCTTTCCGTAATTGATGATTTTGACAGTCGAGTACATTTATTAACGTCGTCAGAAAGTAAATCTAAAATCTTTCTAATTTTGAAAGTTCATAAAGCTTCCAAGTAATTAAAGTCATTAATCCAGATCTGAATAACGATTAAGGATAAAGTTTCCTGGATAATACTTTCAGGAACTTTTGTAAATAGCATAGGCTGGCAAATTTCAGCAATTCATTTCATAGTTGACAATATCAGTTAAATATTTATGTTTTCTGCGATTGTTCATACCAATGTTTCCACTCTCGTTCCTCCGCGTTTCTTCCGGATAGTAGTTGATAGTGTCAAGATATTAATATTTCAATGATATAAGCTTAATCATGATATTTGGGTATTTGAAAAGCTATGTCTGTTGCCGTCCATAAGAGTAACAGTTACAGTTTGATCACGAAGCATAATCCTTACCGTGTTGCTTATATCCGTTACTCATTCAGTTATCAGTCTGTTATCACTGTGTTAACGGTGGGGAGGGGGGGGGGGGTGGCGGAGGAAGGGAGGGCGGAGTTGGGATGGAGTATTTTTAATATTTTGTAGGACGAATGGCGACTTGAGGGTAGACATTAAAAAGTTCCGGTTTCGACTCTGTTAAAAACGTGTGATATTTAAATAATTTTCTTGAAAGAAAAACACCTTACTATTCTATATTTTTCCTTTTCCTGTGATCTAGGGGGGTTACTACCCCATATTTTTCCTTTCCCTGAGAGCTAGTGGGGTGGGAGGGGAGGAGTGGGCTTCCGTCTTTGCCACCGGGTATGGGGGCACCCTTGACTATGAGCAAAATTTGCTTCCGCATAGTAGTTACTGATGTAATCAGAACAAATATCATTGACTGTCAGGAGAACATAATTCTAATGATAATTAATTATTTCAGAAACGAAATGTCTGTTTCAAGAATAGCGACCATATTCTTTCATCATTTTATCATTATATTACTAAACTATAAATAATGTTCAACCAGTCTGCCCGCTAACTAATAAAAATTCCTTTAATTAAGTCATCACAAAGGCAATACAAAAACTGTCTTATTGGAGTTTAGTTGTATACTTCCTCATATCGTTTCGAACAAAATACTTCAGAGTTGATGCGTTACCTGTTTGTAAGACACATGTATGTTGTTGTGGTTTTCAGTCTAAAGGCGGTTTGAATTGAAGCAGCTCTCCTCGCTAATCTGTCATGAACAAACCTCTTCATCTCCAAATGACTACGCAGCTGACATCCTTCTGAACCTGCATACCGTGTTCACTCTTGGTCTCCGTATACGATTTTTACCACCCCCCTCCCTCTCCCCGCCCCCCACCGGCGGTCCCTGACGCTTCCCTCCTATACTAAATTGGTGATCCCTTGACGTAACAGAATGTGTCCTCTCAGTGGATCCCTGCTTGTTGTTGTAAGGTTGTGCCACTAGTTTCTTTTTTCTCCAATTATTCTCAGTACCGCATCATTATTTACGTGATCTACCCATCTAATCTTCAGAATTCTTCGGCAGCACCGCATTTCAGAAGCCTCTGTTCCATTGTTGTCTAAACTGTTCATCGTTGATGTTTCACTTCCATACATGGCTGCACACCACACAAATACGTTCAGAAAAGACTTCCTAACACTTATACCTCTCTTCTTCAAAAAAAACTTTACTTGCCATTTCCTGTCTAAATTTTACATCCTCTTTGCTTCGTTCATCGTGTGTTTTTGCTGCCCAAATAACGAAACTCATATGATACTTTAAGTGTCATGTTTCCTAATCAGCGTTCCGCAGCATCGCTTGATTTCTTCGACTATATTCCATTTTCCTTGCTTTCTCTTCTTGATGTTCATCTTATGTCCTCCTTTCAAGACACTATCCACTCCGTTCAACTGCTCTTCCAAGTCCTTTGCTGTATTGACAAAATTACAGTGTCATCTGCAAACCTCTATATTTTTATTTTTTCTTCCTGAACGTTAATTCCTGTTCCAAATTTTTCTTTGATTTCTTTTATTGCTTACTCAGTGTACAGATTGAATAACATCGTGTATAAGCTGCAACCACGTCTTTCTCCCTTCTCAACCACTGCTTCCCTTCCATGTCCCTCAACTCTTGAAAAAGCTTACGTTATGCTACAAATGCTATAAACGTAGGTTTGCCTTTCTTAATCTATCTTCTAAGACAAGTCGTACGTTCAGTATTGCTCACGTTTTCCTACATTTCTCTGGAATCCAAACTGATCTTCCCCGAGGTCGGCTTCTACCAGTTTTCTAGTCTCACGTAAAGAATTTGTGCCAGTGTTTTGCAACCATGAGTTATTAAGCTGATAGTTCGGTAATATTAAAAAAAAAGTCAGCACCTGCTTTCTTCGGAATTGGAATTAAAAAATTCTTCTTGAAGTGTGATGGTATATCTCCTGTCTGATGAAACTTGCTCACGAGTTGGAAGAGTTTTATCATGAGTGGCTTTCCCAAGGCTATCAGTATCTGACAGAATACGGTCTGCTCCCGCAGCCGTGTTTCGACTTAGGTCTTTCGCTGCTGTGCAAATTCTTCTCGCAGTATCATATATCTCCCACCTCATCTTCATCTACATCCTCTTCCTTTTTTATAACATTGCCTTCTGGTTCACTTTCCTTACTTAGATCTTCTATATACGCCTTCTAACTTTCAGCTCCTCCTTCTTTGTTTAGTACTGTTCTTCCATCTGAGCTTTTGATATTCACACAGCTGTTTCTCTTTCCTCGAAAGGCCTCTTTAATTTTCCGTAAGCGATATCTATCTTTCCCCTGGTGAAATATCCCTCTACATCCTTGCGTTTGACATGTAGCCATTCCAGCTTAGCCATTTTGGGCTGCCTGATTTTTTTTTTTTTTTTTTTTTTTTTTTTTTGCAGACGTTTGTATTCCCTTTCGCCTACTTCATTTGCTGCATTCTTTATAATATATCCTCTCATCAATTAAATTCAGTATCTCCTACGTTATCTAAAGATTTCTTTTACACCTTGTCTTTTTACCTATTTTATAATCTGCTGAATTCACTATTTCATCTCTCAATGCTCTCCCATTTGTCTTCTACAGTATTTCTCCCCCCTGTTCTAGTCATTTGTTGTCTAGTGCTCCCTCTGGAAATCTCACCAACCTCTGCTTCTTTCAACTTACCAACGTCGAGTATATTTAATTTCCGACCTTTTTGAATTTTCTTTAGTTTTAATCTCCAGTTCATAACCAATGCATCGTAAATAGAGTCCAAATCTGCCCCTGGAAATGTCTTGCAATTTAAAATCTGGTTCCAAAATCTTTATCTTCCCTTTATATTATCAGTTTGTAATCTTGCAGTGTATCCAATGTCTCCATGTATATTATTCTCTTTGATGATTATGAAACCAAGTGTTAACGATGATTAAATTGTGCCCTTTATAAAATTATATCAGATTGCTTCACCTTTCATTTCTTTCCCCCAGTTCATATTCGCAACTATTTTTCCGTCTCTTCCTTTTCCTACCATCGAATTACAGTACCCAGTAACAAATAAATTTCCGTCTCTCTTAACTATGTGAATAATTTCTTTTACTTCATTATATACTTCTTCAATATTTTCATCACCTGTGGAGCGAGTTGATATATTAAATTGTACTACAGTAGTGGGTGCGGGCTTTGTGGTCTATCTTGGCTATAATAATGCATTGTCTTGTAATGCTTGATTTGTATTTTGTATCGTTATCTCATCAACTAATGTGATTAATTTTCTCGATTTCATTATCGCATTTACATGTTTGGGATTGATGGTTAGGTGGGGTCATCAGTTTATTAATCATACTGGTTGATACTGGACAGCTTCACACTTACAACTATAGTACTGTATGCTTTACGAAAGAAATTTATCGCTGGTTGGGATAGCGTGAGACATTGAGGAAGCGACGAACTTCTGTCAAGACGGGGGCAAGCCGGTAGTTTTTCTCAGTGTCCGAAGGGCAGAATTTTACAGGCCACTGCAAAGCTGTCATTTGGAGTGGTTCAGGGAGCTTTGCCTCTTGTTGTCAGGGTGCGGACTTTCAAATAAAAATAAAATCTGATGTGGTGGTGTGGCCCTCAACTAAGTACCCTCTGACTCAGAGTTGAATTATTAAAAGTTTTGGCTGTTTTCGTTGTCTTGGGGCTGGGATACGCAGTTGCCGCATTACAAGCCAAATACGGCTGAGTCTACAGTATGCAATATGAATATGCACATGAATAGAATGGTCGAAGGTTCCTATCAATCGGAAATTGCGAATTTCCAACGTAACAACACATTTATAAGTGAAAGATTGCAATTAAATAAAATCTGTAGGTACTATATTAATGACTTTAAATGATGAGTACAATAGCAGAAGTACTTTTGAGAATGCCGTATATTTCTGCCTAAGACTTATTTGTGTCGATGGTCCAGCAATTACACTACTGGCCATTAAAATTGCTACACCACGCAGATGGTGTGCTACAGACGCGAAATTTAACCGACAGGAAGAAGATGCTGTGATATGCAAATGATTAGCTTTTCAGAGCATTCACACAAGGTTGGCGCCGGTGGCGACACCTACAACGTGCCGACCTGAGGAAATTTTCCAACCGATTTCTCATACACAAACAGCAGTTGACCGGCGTTGCCTGGTGAAACGTTGTTGTAATGCTTCGTGTAAGGAGGAGAAATGCGTACCATCACATTTCCGAATTTGATAAAAGTCGGATTATATCCTATCGCGATTGAGGTTTAACGCATCGCGACATTGCTGCTCGCGTTGGTCGAGATAAAATGACTCTTAGTAGAATATGAAATCGGTGGGTTGAGGAGGGTAATACGGAACGCCGTGCTGGATCCCAACGGCCTCGTATCACTAGCAGTCGAGATGACAGGCATCTTATCCGCATGGCTGTAACGGATCGTGCAGCCACGTCTCGATCCCTGAGTCAACAGATGGGGACGTTTGCAAGACAACAACCATCTGCACGAACAGTTCGACGGTGTTTGCAGCAGCATGGACTATCAGCACAGAGACCATGGCTGCGGTTACCCTTGACGCTGCATCACAGACAGGAGTGCCTGCGATGGTGTACTCAACGACGAACCTGAGTGCACGAATGGCAAAACGTCATTTTTTCGGATGAATCCAGGTTCTGTTTACAGCATCATAATGGTCGCATCCGTGATTGGCGACATCGCGGTGAACGCAGATTGGAAGCGTGTATTCGTCATCGCCATACTGGCGTATTATTCGGCGTGATGGTATGGGGTGCCATTGGTTACACGTCTCGATCACCTCTTGTTCGCGTTGACGGCACTTTGAACAGTGGACGTTACATTTCAGATGTGTTACAACCCGTGGCTCTACCCTTCATTCGATCCCTGCGAAACCCTACATTTTAGAAGAATAATGCACGACCGCATGTTGTAGGTGCTGTACGGGCCTTTCTGGATATAGAAAATGTTCGACTGCTGCTCTGGCCAGCACATTCTCTAGATCTCTCACTAACTGAAAACGTCTGGTCAATGGTGGCCGAGCAACTGGCTCGTCACAATACGCCAGTCACTACTCTTGACGAACTGTGGTATCGTGTTGGAACTGCATGGGCAGCTGTACCTGTACACGGCATCCAAGCTCTTTTTGACTCAATGCCCAGGCGTACCAAGGCCGCTATTACTGCCAGAGGTGGTCGGTCTGGGTACTGCTTTCTAATTATCTATGCACCCAAATTGCGTGAAAAGGTAATCATATGTCAGTCCAATGAATACCGGTTTATCATCTGCATTTCTTCTCGGTGTAGCAGTTTTAAAGGCCAGTAGTGTAAATAAATTTTAAGTTGAATAACAGGGAGTCAATAGATTCCTACTGCACGTAAGTGGTCATTAACGTCAACATAGCTCAGAAGATATTCACTTATAAATGCGTACTACGTCTTCACTGTAGGAACCTCGGAAATCTCACCAGTTCACAAGTCGGCACTCCAATGTATTTCAATCTCTCGCGACCACACGCAAAACGGTCCACCCTCCATGTCTTTCCCATGATCGTGCGTCCGTCGCGCCATCGTGTCCAGCCTCCCAGTGTCCTGTCCCGTCCTCGAACTCTCTCTCTCAAAACAATGTTCTTCTCCCACTTCCATCCAGTCTCCTCATTCACGAGCGCTGTGATTGGCTAGAGCGCTCCCGCCATATCATCAAGCCAACACACATTCACAAACATTGTGAAACACTTTCGAAATACTGGATTTACATTTAAATAACTTGAATTTAAATAAATATTCCCACGCCTGGACCAGAAACACGCTCTAACACACATTATTAAATACATAAACAAATTAAATAAACATATATCAATGGAATAGCAACTAAAGGTATGCCGGTAGCCTAATGTCTCTGTGCTTCTTAAAACACAGTAAATATTTAACCAGTTTCTTCATGAATAGTATATATCGCATATAAAAAAGACATAGATGAATAAATATATTTATAAGCATGCTGCTACCGTTTTTTCGTGTAACTGTGGAGTACTTGTGGCCTGACGCGATCGATAGTAATTGGCCACTTTGACCTCCAATAACTCATGTACTATTTAAGTTACATGCCTGTAATTCATACTAATTTACGTTTACACTAATATCTTTCTAAACACACGTCGATCGACGAAATCAGATGAAGCGTTTGGACTTAGGAAATTCGTTGCTGGGTGTTGCTTGTATAATTCACCATCAGATACTAAATTTTAAACTAATAAAGATATTGAAAATCTGATTACACCATCAGAATTGTAGTGCAAATAATGGTAATGTACATTTTTCTCTTTAAGGTATCATGATTCCTCTGGCTATTATTTATTTCTACATGAGCTGTCAAATGCCTGCCATGCTGGTTTCACAAAATCCGCCATCTTTGGCACACTCAGCATACAAGTCTCTTTCACCGACACAGCGTCGCCAAAGAATTCCCAACCACGTGGTCGGCTGGACCATACGCTGGGGCTACCTCGCTTGCTCATCTAACGCTCGGCACCACGTGGTTGCTGCTGGGACACGGCCCGCCGAGAGGCCCCTACGCGGCCACGCCAACTCTCAACTTAGAACATTTTCAGGTCGCCACCCTTCCCCGTTACCTCGCACACCTCCGCTTATTAACATTCTGGCTTCCCAGAATGCACCCTTCAGTTCATTTTAGTTCATATAAAACAAATTTCAAAGAACAGAATTTAATGATTAAAACGCCAGGCCAATAGTGTTTACAAGATTTTTGTAGTGGTGTGGGAGGAGCATGTATTTCGAAATAACTTAAACTAACACAAATTCAATCTGTATATTGAGCAATCAGTAAAGGAAACAAAAGAAAAATTCAGAGTAGGTATTAAAATCCATGGAGAAGGAATAAAAACTTTGAGGTTCGCCGATGACATTGTAATTCTGTCAGAGACAGCAAAGGACTTGGAAGAGCAGTTGAACGGAATGGACAGTGTCTTGAAAGAGGTTATAAGATGAACATCAACAAAAGCAAACCGAGGATAATGGAATGTAGCCGAATTAAGTCGGGTGATGCTGAGGGAATTAGATTAGGAAATGAGACACTTAAAGTAGTAAAGGAGTTTTGCTATTTGGGGAGCAAAATAACTGATGATGGTCGAAGTAGAGAAGATATAAAATGTAGACTGGCAATGGCAAGGAAAGCGTTTCTGAAGAAGAGAAATTTGTTAACATCGAGTATAGATTTAAGTGTCAGGAAGTCGTTTCTGAAAGTATTTGTATGGAGTGTAGCCATGTATGGAAATGAAACATGGACAATAAATAGTTTGGACAGGAAGAGAATAGAAGCTTTCGAAATGTGGTGCTACAGAAGAATACTGAAGATTAGATGGGTAGATCATATAACTAATGAGGAGGTATTGATTAGAATTGGGGAGAAGAGGAGTTTGTGGCACAACTTGACAAAAAGAAGGGACCGGTTGGTAGGAAATGTTCTGAGGCATCAAGGGATCACAAATTTAGCATTTGAGGGCAGCGTGGAGGGTAAAAATCGTAGAGGGAGACCAAAAGATGAATACACTAAGCAGATTCAGAAGGATGTAGATTGCAGTAGGTACTGCGAGATGAAGAAACTTGCACAGGATAGGGTAGCATGGAGAGCTGCATCAAACCAGTCTCAGGACTGAAGACCACAACAACAACAACAACACAAATTGCGACCGAAACGGCATATTAAATAAATGCCTGCCTTACAGTTATGCAGAAATAATTTTTTGGACAAGAAATAAAATTCTTAAGTGCACTTCAGGTATGTGCGATTTTTTAAGCACTTTCTGTGCCACTCACTCAGCGCTAAGGCGTCTTCTTGCACTAATTTTTTCGTCGCATTTCACTTGCTCACACGGATTTTAGCATGAAGTATTTATCAACTAACATCAGTTTTTTGGCCAAGTGTCTCGCAGAAATCGTGTCTGTCTCTGAATTCCGAGCTCACTCAGTTTATTTTTATTACAAAGGGTAACGAACGCCCTGACCGATCACGCTGAGCTACCGTTCCGGCATCTACTCAACGATGTGAATATGTGTACCGAATGTATTGCACACAGCGGCTGGGAAAACTTGAAAGCCGATTATCTCCGTAAATTTATGAAAAACATTAAGAACAGCGTATTTCTCGGCAATTTTTAACCGTATTCCACACGCGTGTTTAACTACAGAACAGAAAACAGCCTCAGCCATTTTCACACTGCGCATTAATAGCGCGACAATCAGAGCACAACGCTGCAGAGATTGTGATTGTACACGATTTTTGAAACATAAACTACGTAGCTAAAGTGTGATTAAGAAAAACTTTGATGGCTGTTAATACATTTGAATATCTTAAAGTTTCATTTAACGTATCTTAGTAATAACATATCTAATACATAAATAAGACCTACTCCCAAGAGCATAACAACACCAGCGTGCGTATGCTACGCCTTCTGACCAATCATCGCGTTTGTGTTTGTTTACATCAGGTTTATTCTTATGATGAACGGATTATTGTCACTGAATGCTACTTAAGTAACGAATACATCAGGGACATATCAACCCTGCTAAAACTGCACAAGTCGACAGTAGGCGATGTTACTGCGAAATGGAAACGTGAAGGAATAGCCTCAGCTAAACCAAGATCAGGCGGCCCTCGTATATTGACGGACAAGAACCGTCGAACACTGCGGAGAGTGGCGGTAAAAAATCGCACGAAATCAGCGGAAAGTTCTTCTTCTTTTGCTACTGCCTTTGCCCCGCATCGTGCACAGGGTTGGCAGGATTAAGTAAAGAACTGGCATGATTAATTTTAAGGGGTGGCCAGATGCCCTTCCTGCCGCCATCCCATACCCTCTGGGACGGAATCAGTGTAACCCAGCTGTTTGCGACGAGTGTAAACCATGAAATAGTGCGAACGTGTTTCATATGTCTGTGAGGCATGTAGCTGAGGTGGCAGTTGGGGATCAGCCCGGTATTCACCTAGTGGGATGTGGAAAACCGCCTAAAAATCATATCCAGGCTGGCTGGCTGGCACACTCGTTGTTAATCTGCCAGGCGGATTCGATGGGGGGGCAGCACGCCTAACTGAGTCCAGGAAGCAGCGCATTAGCGCTCTTTTTTAAATTTTTAATTTTAATTTTAATTTTTATTTATTTTATTTTTTTTGTTATTCATTTTATTTTACTTTTTATTTATTTTAATTTATTTTATTTTTTAAATTTTCTGCTAACCTGCTCAGCGGGAAGTATTGCCCGTTAATTACAAAGTGCTACCGGCAATCAAATTAGCACAATGATTTTGTGTAGAACCGCTGAAAAGTGTAATCAGTGCTAAGCTACTCTTGAGGTGATGTAATGAGTGACGCAACTGGACAGTCGATTTGGAGTAACGAATCACGGTATAGCCTGTGGAAAAAATGGTTGAAATGGCTCTGAGCACTATGGGACTTAACATCTGTGATCATCAGTTCCCTAGACTTAGAACTACTTAAACCTAACTAACCTAAGGACATCATACACATCCATGCCCGAGGCAGGATTCGAGCCTGCGACCGTAGCAGCAGCTCAGTTCCGGACTGAGGCGCCTAGAACCTCTCGGCCAAAACCGCCGGCTATAGCCTGTGGAAATGCGATGGAAGGATTTGGGTCTGGCAAATGCATGGAGAGCGTTAACTCGCATCATGCGTTGTGCCAACAGTGGGTTATGAACAGACGAAACTACAAGCGTCCACATATAACTGTCGGTTCTTTGATTTCTCTAGGGGAATGGCTCATCTGAACTACAACATATCAAACGTTAGTTCACTTTTTTTACATGAATCATAGAAACATTTACTTAACGTCATACGAACCTTTGCCACAGGAGTGCTCCATAATTAACAACTGTCATTGACTACTCACGTTTCACTTGCTGTACTAATTAAGAAGTTGTTCTCTTGAAGTAAAGTGTTCAACCCTTACAAAACTACTCTTTCATCTGAGATGTGAATAACTGTTTAGTCGTACTCAATGTTGTTGACACATTCGTTGTGGCTGATTGCAACGAAACATCGACAATGTCTTTGGTATCGAAGTGTGTTGCCGACTTTGGTGTTGCGCCGCGATCTTTGGACGATACCACGAACTGAAGTACAGAGGAGACAGTGTTACACAATGGGAGTGTTCTCGTGGTTTGTGTGTGGTTTCCTTAATGCGCTTATGAAAACGCTATATATGGAAGGATATGAACACACTTTACAGCATTATGTACTGTCTACAGTAGGGGAACAGTTTGGAGACGATGACTGTTGGTATCAGCATGATAATGTGCCCAGTCATAAAGCAGGCATCTTGAGGCAATGGTTTGTGGCTGAATGGACTTGCCTGCTCAATGAGCGGATCTGAACCCACTGGAACACCTTCAGAATGAGTTAAAAGGTCGACTTCACTCCAGACAACAGCGTTCAACATCGTTACCTTCCCCGATTTCCGCTGTTGAGGAAGAATGGGCTGCCGTCCCCCTCACAGACATTCACACACCTCGTTTGAAGTGTTCCCAGTAGGATTCAAGTTGTCATTAAGACGGAGAATGGCCACACCCAGTGGCGGTTCGTAACTATACATTCGAGGCTCTCACTAAGTTTTAAATTCATGTGAATATGAGAGTGTTAAATAAATAGCGTCTTTTGCACAACGGTTATGCTTATCTAGATATCTATACAACTTCAGCGGTGGTCAATAATAACAATAATAATAATAATAATAATAAGATAATAATAATAATAATAATAATAATATGCATAACCTGCCTGAAAAAAGAAAGAATTGTTTTGTGAAATTTTGTTGTTTTGTACATCATTTAGTACAGTTTATGGAAAGAGCGAAATAATGTTTAACCTTTCACTTCTCTGCGTTCCGCATTTTTGTGTAACTAGGAATTTTTTGTGCTTTTTAAATTTTTCGGACAAATATTCAAGATCCCTAATACAAGCATTACTTAACGAATTAACTGGATGTTACAGTACATGCAATAATAAAGGAAACGTTAAGCAACGCTACTGCCAGGATCAGGCATCGTATTATGCAGTCAGACAGCTTAGAAATAATAAGAGGGGTTCGGCAAGGGGATGGACTGTCACCAATTTTCTTTACCCTGGTTTTGGACGAATTATTGAGACAGTGGAGACAAGTAAATAGTAACATGAAGATCAAAGGAGTGCAAATGGGGTACAAGGTCAAACAAAATGCAACAGTGGACTGCCTGGCATTCGCAGATGACATGGCACTCTTAAATGAGACAGATGGAGAGGCAAAGACAGCACTAAAAATCTAACTGATACAGCAGACTGTATATTGCATATAAGAAGACCAAGACATTGACCACTGAGTCTGACTGGAAGATATAGGCCAAGTGCTTGAGAAAGTCAACAGTTTTTGTTATTTGGGGGAGAAGATAATTGGTGGCATACAGAGCAACAGTATCGCAGTAGACAGGGCACAGCTTTTGCAGAAGCTTCGGTATGCGACGAAAACAACATATGACAAGAAAAATCTGTCACGGAATGCCAAATTGAGACATTACACAGCAATTGTAAGAAATGCTGTTCTTTATGCATCAGAAGCGTTCACACTCAGCAAGAGTGCTTGTGTGCAGTTGGAGGTGGAGGAGCGAAAAATTTTGTGAGACATAGAAGGCACCAAAAAACATTGGTGTATCTGGATACACAGAACACGACAGGAACTGTATGAACATATTGAACCCATATCGAGCGAGATACGGAAGAGGAGGTTAAGTTTTGTTGGGCACATCATGAGGATGGACGACGGCTCTGAGCACTATGGGACTTAACATCTGAGGTCATCAGTCCCCTAGAACTTAGAACTACTTAAACCTAACTAACCTAAGGACATCACACACATCCATGCCCGAGGCAGGATTCGAACCTGCGACCGTTGCAGTCTCGCGGTTCCAGACTGTAGCGCCTAGAACCCCTCGAGGATGGACGAGAAGACATTGACTAAGAAGTTATGGAATGCAACATGTCATAGGGGAAACAACTGGGTGAAGGAAGTCAGAGATGACTGGAAGGCTGTAGGTATAAAAGAAAGGAATCTGCAGGCAGTAGTACAGGACAGGGAGAATTCTAAATGGTTGGCGGATGGTCACAGGTGGCCCGACACGAGAACCAAAGTTATCTTAACAGAAGAAGAAAGAAACAGAAGAAGCGAGAGAGTGAAGAGGTATTGGTAAGAAAGAAGACGTGCAAAACAAGCCACATGTGATCCTGAAGGGTCCTAACGAAGCAGAGGAAGAAGAATGAATTAACTCCCGGGGTGAAAATCAGACGTTCTTACGTTGCACCCACGCTACAACTTAGACTTTTTATTCACTCCTTTGTTAAATGTTCGCTTGTAGTCATTCTTATTTGATTTCGTCACTTCTCAGACAACGGATTTGCTCTCCAGGCCCTGGTTCCTTTGCGGTTAACTTTCCCTGGTAATTTTCATTTCTCTTAGCAGTTAAAGCAGATTCCGTAGAGTTCATGTGACACTGCACAGGAAAGCCTATTCCTGCACAGTAGACAACCAGCTTCAAACACAAATTGCCGTTTGCGGAAATTATTAAATTCAAGTAGTACTGTCTATCAACATGGTCATCTGGCTAGAATGAAAAATGAGGCTCTGAGAGCCATAAGGCCCAAAAGCACACCGTCTTCGACCCCCATATTTAAGTGAATCTCAGAGAAACCTGTGAGACAACTTTTCGTGAATGTCCATATACACGTACGACGTGGGCCTACACAACATATGAACTTGATCTATCATAAGATCAACAGATGTCAGAAGCATGCATAAATGGTACAGTTTCACAATCGACAACGATGCACTTTATGGTTCTCAGAGCCTTAAATTAATTACTGTGTGATAATATCCAATACTTAGTGTACTGTATCTCTTTCACAATCCCACGAAATAGGTTTTTCTATCGGTGTAACTATAACATATACTGATGTCTGATCTAATTTTGCTATATAGAGAGTGAACTGGCATATCTGAGGAGTGTGCTACCATCTAGCAGGATTTATGCCAAGTGAATGCGGATAAAAGCTTCGACCATAGACTGGCCTTGCTGTGCAGAAGCTATAGGGCTGGTGTGGCTCCAACGTAAACGACGTGACTGTTGGCAAAACGTGGCGGGATTTCAAATCAGCGGTCTGCCATCTATGTTTGTATCGTATTTTACCCACATTTCTCAGTTGACTGCCAAACGCTTCCAACAAAAATTACTTTTTTATTTGCGAAAAATTATGTCAGAACTACATTTGACCTAGATTTGTTCACAGTAGCATTTATAAAATCTAACAAATACATCGAACGCCCCTCTGGTGGGCAGCGGGCCGAAATTACTATAAACTATCAATTAAAGTAAAATCTCGTTAAAATTCTTTTAAACAGTAAGAGTGCGCTCGTGTTAAAACTTTAAACATTGGATTCCCCGCGTTTTGAGCTCTAGTCACTTATTAAAGAAAATGGAATATGGGAATTACGTCAACTATAGGTGCCAAAATTGTCGACTTTAGGAGCAGGTCCATTTTAGAGTATCAATTTTAGGTGCACTTCAAAGGTTGAGTTCCTACTATTTTTACAAAACTTTAAACTATCAGTTAAAAAAAATGATATTTTAGATGAAAGGTGAGATTTTGAAGTTTCAGAAAATAATTTTGGAGCCTACATTTATTTAATAGTATTAGAAGGTAGAAAAAAATTCTCTTCATGTGTCGACTATAGGTGCTCTTACCTTATTAAAGTTTTTCCGCTTCAGGGCCTGTATCCAAAGCTGCCTTCGGTTTTCAGCCTTAGGGAACGTATGAGTAGGAATGAGAAACAGTTATACTTACTTCTGTAACCGAATTATCACAGATACTTTCCAAAATGTAATATGAGTCTGACTTTACAGGCATCACTTTCAACACTTTAATTTACGTGATACTCTATTTCAAGTGTAAAAAACATATAAAAGTCATGTCAGCAGATTTCAATAAACGCATCTGCACTATCATAGAAACACTTACACGTGAAATGTAATGCCATTTCCCATGACAAAACGCTGAGTACAGCCATAAGCGCAACACGAAACAACCATGTTTTGCCAACATTCACGTGACTTTTGCCCAGAGATGTTGGAGCCACGAAAATGACGTCAGGGCCAGTCTATTATATTTAAGGTCGAAGGATAGAAGTGAGTCGTAGCGTGTTGCTACCTGGGGGGAGGGGGGGGGGGGGGGTGGCACTAACGTAAACTTGTAGCTGAGCTGTGCACGCCTTGAACCGTGCATGTTTTCACCAGATCCGTGTGTATTTGGCCCGTAAGGCATTTACGTCACGTCAATTGCGCATGCGCGGAAGCTCCTTAAAACGTGCACGACTGGAGGTGTACTCGCGTCCCTGATGCCAAGTTTCACCTAGTCTGTAGGAGAAGCAATGTAACACAGCGCGGTAGATTTAGTACAGTGTATTTCAGATTACCGCACCTGCATTTCGTTTAGCAGCATTCAATGAAAAACAACCAATAAATCTGGAAGTTTCAAAAGTTAAGGTGTTCATGTGATATTGTGTTCTTGCACAACAGCTGCGACTGGTCACGCCCCATATTAATGCCAAGGTGTCCGGACACTTCTGCTCATAGAGTGTACGTGATACGGCCGCACGTGTGGCGCTGCACGGCGGAATCTCGCAGCTGCAACGGCGCGCGGTGTGTGCTGATTTCACGCCGCAAGCTGCGAGCCGAAAGAAAATGCTGCCGGCGCCGAGCCGCGCACGTCGGTTTCTTCGCAGCGAATTCTGCGCCTGCCCGTTCTGCCGCGCGCCGCTCAGTGGCAAGAACCGCAGCACCGCGTGCAGCCGGCCCCGGCGCGCGTTAATTGAATGGTGTTTGCAGCCTGCGGTTGCCTCCACGACCGCAAGTCGATTGTCTGAGCGGTCAAAAACGGTACATCTGCTCCCGGGCGTCACGCGCTATCATTTTACGCTCATCAGCGACGAGAATGTAAAGGGGTTCACAGGTGCGTGATCAAGTGTGGGTAACACACGTACAAAAATGCACTGCTGTCCATTATAACCAAAATACCATGAGAGCAACATGCGATAAACGTCAAATTAGCAAGACGTTTACTTCATAGTTGGATATGCTAATCAGTAACGTATCTGCACAACTACGCAAATTACAGTGGCATGTCCGTAAGAAGGTGGCAAGGTGATAACGTTCTGCGCAGAGCGTGAAGGGGAACACATTGCTGTCACCAGTTCACTCTATCTGTCCCACGGCTGACTTCCCAGCCGTCGCCTACCGTGGTAATTGGAAACGCTTGGATGAACTCCACAGCGGGCCATTGTTACTGCTTCTGACTCTAGTAGAATTTATGTGCTCGGAAAACAATCGCTGTCACTTCTTAGTGCAGTAAGCTAAAAGATAAGAAAAAACGGCACACCACGTAGTAATTATCTGAATGAGATGGAAATCGGTAGATGTGATGTACAATACATGTACAGACAAACAAATGATTACCATTTCAGAAAAATTGGAGGATTGATTCAAGGGAAAGAGCTTCAGAAATTCAGCAATTCAGTAACACGTTGCTCTATCTCTGGCCCTTATGCAAGCAGTTATTCGGCTTGGCATTGATTGAGAGAGTTACTGGACGTTCTCCTGAGGGATACCGTGCCAAATCCTCTCCAACTGGCGGAAATCATAGGCGGCTACCATCTATAACGAGGGTATTGGAAAGTTGGTGCCACGCTACGACAAATATCTAAGTCGGAGTGGTGACTATGTAGAGAAGTGGCTGGAAAATCCAAATAAGTTCTGACAAATTCTGATAAGTTCTGTGGAGAAAATAGCCCTAGTTTTTATGTCAGGTTTTTTTAAGATGCTCCAGTTGCCTTTAATGCAAAAGCTTATAAAATATTCAGTCTAAAAAAATTACTCTGAGCACTATGGGACTTAACTGCTGAAGTCATCAGTCCCCTAGAACTTAGAACTACTTGTTGTTGTTGTGGTCTTCAGTCCTGAGACTGGTTTGATGCAGCTCTCCATGCTACTCTATCCTGTGCAAGCTTCTTCATCTCCCAGTAGCTACTGCAACCTACATCCATCTGAATCTGCTTAGTGTATTCATCTCTTGGTCTCCCTCTACGATTTTTACCCTCCACGGTGCCCTCCAATGCTAAATTTGTGATCCCTTGATACCTCAAAACATGTCCTACCAACCGATCCCTTCTTCTAGTCAAGTTGTGCCACAAACTTCTCTTCTCCCCAATCCTATTCAATATCTCCTTATTAGTTACGTGATCTACCCACCTTATCTTCAGCATTCTTCTGTAGCACCACATTTCGAAAGCTTCTATTCTCTTCTTGTCCAAACTAGTTATCGTCCATGTTTCACTTCCATACATGGCTACACTCCATACAAATACTTTCAGAAACGACTTCCTGACACTTACATCTATACTCGATGTTAACAAATTTCTCTTCTTCAGAAACGCTTTCCTTGCCATTGCCAGTCTACATTTTATATCTTCTCTACTTCGACCATCATCAGTTACTTTACTCCCTAAATAGCAAAACTCCTTTACTACTTTAAGTGTCTCATTTCCTAATCTAATTCCCTCAGCATCACCCGACTTAATTTGACTACATTCCATTATCGTCGTTTTGCTTTTGTTGATGTTCATCTTATATCCTCCTTTCAAGACTCTGTCCATTCCGTTCAACTGTCTTCCAAGTCCTTTGCTGTCTCTGACAGAATTACAATGTCATCGGCGAACCTCAAAGTTTTTACTTCTTCTCCATGAATTTTAATACCTACTCCGAATTTTTCTTTTGTTTCCTTCACTGCTTGCTCAATATAGAGATTGAATAACATCGGGGAGAGGCGACAACCCTGTCTCACTCCTTTCCCAACCACTGCTTCCCTTTCATGCCTCTCGACTCTTATAACTGCCATCTGGTTTCTGTACAAATTGTAAATAGCCTTCCGCTCCCTGTATTTTACCCCTGCCGCCTTCAGAATTTAAAAGAGAGTATTCCAGTTAACATTGTCAAAAGCTTTCACTAAGTCTACAAATGCTAGAAACGTAGGTTTGCCTTTTCTTAATTTTTCTTCTAAGATAAGTCGTAAGGTTAGTATTGCCTCACGTGTTCCAACATTTCTACGGAATCCGAACTGATCTTCCCCGAGGTCCGCTTCTACATGTTTTTCCATTCGTCTGTAAAGAATTCGCGTTAGTATTTTGCAGCTGTGACTTATTAAACTGATCGTTCGGTAATTTTCACATCTGTCAACGCCTGCTTTCTTTGGGATTGGAATTATAATATTCTTCTTGAAGTCTGAGGGAATTTTGCCTGTCTCATACATCTTGCTCACCAGATGGTAGAGTTTTGTCATGACTGGCTCTCCCAAGGCCATCAGTAGCTCTAATGGAATGTTGTCTACTCCCGGGGCCTTGTTTCGACTCAGGTCTTTCAGTGCTCTGTCAAACTCTTCACGCAATATAATATCTCCCATTTCGTCTTCATCTACATCCTCTTCCATTTCCGTAATATTGTCCTCAAGTGCATCGCCCTTGTATAAACCCTCTATATACTCCTTCCACCTTTCTGCCTTCCCTTCTTTGCTTAGAACTGGGTTTCCATCTGAGCTCTTGATATTCATACAAGTGGTTCTCTTATCTCCAAAGGTCTCTTTAATTTTCCTGTAGGCAGTATCTATCTTACCCCTAGTGAGACAAGCCTCTACATCCTTACATTTGTCCTCTAGCCATCCCTGCTTAGCCATTTTGCACTTCCTGTCGATATCATTTTTGAGACGTTTGTATTCCTTTTTGCCTGCTTCATTTACTGCATTTTTATATTATCTCCTTTCATCAATTAAATTCAATATTTCTTCTGTTACCCAAGGATTTCTATTAGCCCTCGTCTTTTTACCTACTTGATCGTCTGCTGCCTTCACTACTTCATCTCTCAGAGCTACCCATTCTTGTTCTACTGTATTTCTTTCCCCCATTCCTGTCAATTGTTCCCTTATGCTCTCCCTGAAACTCTCTACAACCTCTGGTTCTTTCAGTTTATCCAGGTCCCATCTCCTTAAATTCCCACCTTTTTGCAGTTTCTTCAGTTTCAATCTGCAGTTCAAAACCAATAGATTGTGGTCAGAATCCACCTCTGCCCCTGGAAATGTCTTACAATTTAAAACCTGGTCTCTAAATCTCTGTCTTACCATTATATAATCTATCTGATACCTTTTAGTATCTCCAGGATTCTTCCAGGTATACAACCTTCTTTTATGATTCTTGAACCAAGTGTTAGCTATGATTAAGTTATGCTCTGTGCAAAATTCTACAAGGCGGCTTCCTCTTTCATTTCTTCCCCCCAATCCATATTCACCTACTATGTTTCCTTCTCTCCCTTTTCCTACTGACGAATTCCAGTCACCCATGACTATTAAATTTTCGTCTCCCTTCACTACCTGAATAATTTCTTTTATCTCTTCATACATTTCATCAATTTCTTCACCATCTGCAGAGCTAGTTGGCATATAAACTTGTACTACTGTAGTAGGCATGGGATTTGTGTCTATCTTGGCCACAATAATGCGTTCACTATGCTGTTTGTAGTAGCTAACCCGCACTCTTATTTTTTTTATTCATTATTAAACCTACTCCTGCATTACCCCTATTTGATTTTGTATTTATAACCCTGTAATCACCTGACCAAAAGTCTTGTTCCTCCTGCCACCGAACTTCACTAATTCCCACTATATCTAACTTTAACCTATCCATTTCCCTTTTTAAATTTTCTAACCTACCTGCCCGATTAAGGGATCTGACATTCCACGCTCCGATCCGTAGAACGCCAGTTTTCTTTCTCCTGATAACGACGTCCTCTTGAGTAGTCCCCGCCCGGAGATCCGAATGGGGGACTATTTTACCTCCGGAATATTTTACCCAAGAGGACGCCATCATCATTTAATCATACAGTAAAGCTGCATGTCCTCGGGAAAAATTACGGCTGTAGTTTCCCCTTGCTTTCAGCCGTTCGCAGTACCAGCACAGCAAGGCCGTTTTGGTTAATGTTACAAGGCCAGATCAGTCAATCATCCAGACTGTTGCCCCTCCAACTACTGAAAAGGCTGCTGCCCCTCTTCAGGAACCACATGTTTGTCTGGCCTCTCAACAGATACCCCTCCGTTGTGGTTGCACCTACGGTACGGCCATCTGTATCCTTAAGGCACGCAAGCCTCCCCACCAACGGCAAGGTCCATGGTTCATGGGGGGACCTAGAACTACTTACACTTAACTAACCTAAGGTCATCACACATATCCACGCCCGGGGCAGGATTCGAGCCTGCGACCGTAGCGGTAGCGCGGTTCCAGACTGTAGCGCCTAGAACCGCTCGGCCACCCCGGCCGGCTATTCAGTCTAACTTGATAAGATTTCAAACTGGTGTAAATACCGGCAACTCTTTTTAAATGGTCAGAAATGTAAAATTCTGCCCATTACAAAGAGAAAAACAAAGTAACCGATCGCTGCAGCATGAATGAGTTACAACTAGATTCAATAGACTAATCTGATGCAAATGCCTCGTAATAACAATTTGTACAAAGACGAAAAGGAATGACCACATTGTTTCAGTCGCAGGTAAAGCACATGGTGATTCCGATTCCTTGGTGGGAGACTGAAGTATGTTGCTGAAGGATGTCAGTCCATTACCAAATCTACGATACTGAACGTATACAAAGAAGAGCAGCACGAAAAGAAATGAAGCGCCATGTGGCTAGAACCTCCAGTCGGGCAGACTCGCCTAGTGCATGTCTGTTTAGTTGACGCCACTTCGGCGACTTGCTTGTCTATGCGATTGATATGATGATGATGACAACACAATAACCAATCCCCGAGCGGAAAAGAATCTCCGCCCCAACTGGCAATAGAACCTGGGCCCCCCTCCCCACCCCCTCTCCCGCCCCCACAGCGTATGACACTCTGCAGCGCAGACCACTCTGCGCCACTCTCTTTCACACAGTGCTACGTGATGTCATGGTCACGTGACTGCAGCTCTAAGCTGCGCGTGCACACTGAGCTGCACAGAGTTACTGACAGCCCAACGTCCCAGTAACTGCTACAGTGCAGCGCACTGACTTACAATGACTGTTTTTTTTTTAAAGCTAAATCTTTACTAACAATGATAATACAGTGTTACATGTATAATTATCTAAACTATTCAGTGGTTCCTTGTTTTCTTCATCCAGGAAGACACTGATTGAGCTGGACCAGGTTTCCTACTATTACTGGTACAAATCATGACACAGGTCGATTTCCCACAATCCGTGTTAGCGAACTCAAAAATGTGAAAGGTCTTGTACACTATCACATCTCTCTAAAACTTTCCAGCACAGGCAGTGATGAAGTAATATTGTAAGTAGGCTGTTTAGGTTTTTATGTTGGTAACGTCACGTAACGCTCTATATGAAAATCACTGACTGTGCTGTGTGACGTCTGTGGCTGGTTTGCATTTTTGGAATATTTGCTATTGTAGTGTTGGGCAGTTGGATGTGAACAGCGCTTAGCGTTGCGCAATTGGAGGTGAGCCGCCAGCAGTGATGGATGTGGGGAGAGAGATGGCAGAATTTTGAGAGCGGACGATCTGGACGTGTGTCCATCAGAAAGAGTAAATTTGTAAGATTGGATATCATGAGCTGATATATATATATGATGACTTTTGAATATTATTAAGGTAAATACATTGTTTGTTCTCTATCAAAATCTTTCATTTACTAACCATGCCCATCAGTAGTTAGTGCCTTCAGTAGTTTGAATCTTTTATTCAGCTGGCAGTATTTGCGCACGCTGTATTGCGGTAGTTTGCGTAACGAAGATTTTTGTGAGGTAAGTGATTCATGAAAGGTATAGGTTATTGTTAGCCAGGGCCATTCTTTTATAGGGATTATTGAAAGTCAGATTGCGTTGCGCTAAAAAAATATTGTGTGTCAGTTTAGTGATGATCAGAATAAGTTAAGAGAGAAATGTCTGAGTAAGTTCAGTTTTGCTCAGCTGTTTGAAAATCAAATAACGTAAGAGGTTTATCAGCACAGTAATTCATTAATTTTTCTAAGGGGAGATGTCAATATAGCGTACTCTGTTTTCATATTGACACTGACATTGACATTGGGGTCTACGAGAATAAATAATAAAGCAGTGAAAGGAACAGCGTAAACCTCACTCCTTCGTGTTGCTTGTGTGTTCGTAAGTTGTAAGTTCTACTTAAAATGTTTCAAGAAACATTATCAAGTGAGGTATCTAGGAATATACCAAAACCCCTTACATACCACTTGCGAAGGGGCGGCGAAGACTAGGTTAGGCTAATTGTAGCACGCACAGAGGCATTTAAGCAATCATTCTTTCCACTTTCCATATGGGAGTGGATTGAGAAGAAGCCATAATAACTGGTGCAAAGGAAAGTATCCTTTTGCGTGCACTTGACAGTCGTTTGCAGAGTGCGGATGTAGATGCGGATTAAGCGTGTAACTTACAACTTACAAAGTACGAGGATTGAGAAACGGCCACGCGGAAGTGCCGTCAGCGACAGGGGGTCTGGGCAGTTACAGAGACGCACCAGTGGCGGCGTCCGCTTTTCCGGCTGCTGGAGACGGCTGGAAATTGAGGAAGCGGCGGCGTCTGTTCCGGAGCGCAGCGGCGCGTCACTGGGAAAGCGGAACAGCAGGCGGCGGGGGGCGCGCCTCCTCAACCATCACGGCGGCCGCTCTGCTGTACAGCTGCAGGCGCCAACTGGCACTCGAGGCGCAGAGACAGACTGTGAGATTTGAGAAAGTCCTTCCAGACTCTCAGGTGCGTCCGCAGACAATATGCACGGGCTTTTGGTGCAGTACAGCCGGCCGTTGTCAAGGATTAGCCTAGATGACGTCGAACTTAGTTCTGTTACTAATATTTCATTCATGCACTTCAATGTATGTTTCATTGTATGAAGAGAAGATGTTAACTTATCTTGTGCATTGGGTCTTGTAATGATTCTTTATTTACGTGACCATTACGGCACTTCAACCCCAGTTCTCGATACCACTAATATCGTACAACTTTTCTGCGAAGTCACAGACATATTTTTGTGACAATATTCACATTTGGTTTTGTTATTGTATAGGTACTCCGATGTATCGATATGTTACAGTGATATGGTTCTTGTGTGTATTCATTTCTGTGAGACTGTCATAATCTTTGAATTACTTGTAACCGTTTTGGCGCGAATGCGCACAGGGCAGTCTTTGTTCCACTTTGCAAAAGTTAAGTTATCATTTCGCTTTGTAAAAGAACAGTCAAGTCTTGTGTTTGGTTAAAGTGGAAATTAAATATATGAAGATTGATACAAAACTGTTTTCTTGATGATGTGACAACTAAGAAGAAGTATATGTGAATTTACAAGAAGTTTAATAAAAATGTGGATCGTGAACGCCACGTCAAAAATTATTTCTACCATACCATTGTTCTGATCTGGGATTGTTTGATCGTTAAGAATTTCCTGAAAAACGCATTTGTTAGGTCTTCAGATACTGCTAAAATACAGATCTGGACCTTCTAGCAGTCAAAGTGAAATCATCCTAGAATCAACAAGATGAGCCATAACAACTTTGACGAAATCTACGCGGGAATCCATTCAAGATAAGTGCCAAAATTAATGACTTTTTTACAGTGACTTCATTATTTCCATTCTGACGATACCATCCATATTCAATAACTTTGTTGTTGCCCGATAAAGCGAACATAAGCTGCGTGAGTAACATTATTGATCTGATTTCTAACCTACTTTGGAAGTGGTGGTACTGATAGAGTCTCTACATATAAAAGGCAATGTCACGACTGGCTGACTTACTGATCCTCACACACCCCAAACTACTAACGATAGAAACTTGAAATTAGCAGTGTGTGTTGATCTTATACTGCAGGCATCGTTTACGATGGGATTTTTCGAAATTCTACACCTAAGGGGGTGTACTTGGGGATGAAGGGTTTTTCGATAATATATAGCTGTTAAGGTAATTTTGGGCTAAGCCTACGAAAATTGCCGCTTGTGGTAGCCGCGCGGTCTAGGGCGCCTTGGAACGGTTCGCGTGGCTTCCCCCCTCGGAGGTTCGAGTCCTCCCTCGGGCATGGGTGTTTCTGTTGTCCTTAGCGTAAGTTAGTTTAAGTTAGACTAAGTAGTGTGTAAGACTACTGACCGAAGACCTCAGCACTTTGGTCCTATAGGAACTTATCGCTTTCTTACGAAAATTAGTATTTGGATTCTCGATCAGAAATAACGAATACGTGTTTAAGCATTTTTGGAAATTTCACTCTTACCGCGATGAAATAGTGGATGATTTTTTTGGAAAATATATCATTATTAATGAACTGCTGAAGTATATTTAAAGCTACATCTATGAACATTGGTATTTGACTTCTCGGTTACAAATAAAAAAAATGACGTGATACACTGTTTTTGGAAATTCAATCCCTAAGGGGGTGAAGTAGTGGATGAGATGTTCTATGAAAATATTTCATTGTGAAAGCATTTTTCAATATAAATCTATGAAAATCTGAGTCTGGCTTCTTAGTTATAAAAATAAAATACATGTTTTAATTTTTTTGGAAATTCAACTCATATAGGATTGAAATAGGGGATGAAAGTTTTTATCGAAATATTTCATTATGCGAGCATTTCTGAAGCTAAATCTATGAAAATTTGTATTTGACTTCTCTGTTAGAAATTAAAAGCATAAATGTCATTGTTTTTGGAAATTCAACTCCTAAGGGGATGAAATAGAAGGTGAGCCATTTTATGAAAATATTTCACTGCGACAGCATTTTAAAGCTAAATAATTGAAAATTGGTGTTTGCCTTCTCGGTTAGAAATGAAAAAATAAGTGTTCCTATTTTTTTGTAAATGTAGGAGGTGAAATAGGGCCAGACTCATTCGATGACTCAACGCTGGCCATCCAAGACCGCTAAGGATAGAAACTTGAAATTTGGAGAGGCTGTGGCTCTTATACTGTAGCCGTCCTTTAAGAAACGATTCTCCGAAATTCTTCGTCTAAGGAGGTCAAATTGGGGATGAAAGTATGCCGCTGTTAAGGCAGTTTTGAAGAGCCAACTAATACAATGGTTTTTGGTTTCTCAGTCAGAAATAAAAACAAAATACGTCTTTCAGCATTTTTGGAAATTCAACCTGTTAGTGAGTAAAATAGTGGTTAAAAGGTTTTTGAAAATAAATCCTTATTCAAGAACTCCTAAAGCGTTTTTGAAGTATATTTGAAAACTGGAATTTGACTTTTAAGTTAGAAATAAAAAAAACTGTTTCAATGTTTTTGGAAATTCAGCACCCAAGAGAGATAAAAATTTTTAAGAAAATATTTCGTTACATAACAAAAATTTAAAGCTAAGTCTGTGAAAATTGGTATTTAACTTCTGGGTTAGATATAAAGAAATATTTGCTAGGGTTTGAAAGTACCTATGGAAATATCTCCACAAGAACGCAGCTGCCGTGATTAACAAAAACTTCGGTCTCCAGCTACCAGAATCGCTTTATAGTAAGACGTACATTCCGAAAAGACCATGCTTATTAAGGTGTCAATTAGTATGAAAAGTTTAGAAGGTGTTGTAATTTGTGAACAACATAAAAATGCGATTAAATAAAAACAAAACAAAAGAATGGCTATGCAGGCCATTACAGTCTACGCCAGCGAAGCAGCGGGTGCTAAGATTAACTAAAGTATAAATCGTCCTGGTTTTTTAGTAGACTAAGAATGAGGCTCGTCATTGTGACACAAAAGTCAAAAATATTATTACGTTATGGACAAATTTGGAAAAAAATTAATATTTACTAATATGCCAATGTATTGTGTAATTGTGTGAGAAACATGACTCTCACACTCTGTAGCTGTAAATCGGAATAAACATTACCGAAAAAAGGTAGTATCACAAACTTCGATTAATCCAGGATGTTGCCATAAAACTTGGTTTCTTATGTCTTCGACCCCATATACACATGTGATTCAAGCAGTAGAGGAAGAGTGAGTAGAGTGGGACACAAAATATTCACCCATATTTCTTCAATGTGAAATGGAATTTTATAAACTCAGTGATATTTTCCCTACAATGCAAAAAAGTAATTAATTAAGAAACACACTAAAAATCTGAGTTGGTAAAGAAAATGTAAAATGTCTCTGTGTACCCCTGTAGAAATGTACAATGAGACGCAACAACACAGATTACCAAACATTGAAATAATCAAGGTTTACATCCAAAGATATGTTGGCGTTTCGTTTTGTTATGATCAATGATCGTGAATAAAAATTATTTTGATGCCTTATTTGGGGACAATGGACAAATACATCTCATTGAGGAAAATAAACTTTCCCTGACATTCCATACCTTTTCGAAGAAAAATTATTTCACAGCCATATAACTGAATAACTGATTTGTGCAAGATACAGTATCATTTACATAATAACTGTCTTTAGCTTTGAGTCTAACACTTACACTTCTCAGTTAATTCCTTTCTAGACTTATTCGCAGGTTTCTGTTTCTTCGATTTTCTCAACTCTCACTCTAGTCTCTCTGGTGTATCAGGTTCAAATCTGGTTTCCTCTTTTCACCTCCTTTTACTTTTAATTTCGAGTAAGTAACTTGTCCTGACTTTTAATGGAATGTTTCCGTCAGCTATATAGCTAACACGTAGATACGAACTCAGTTTTACGTGTCAGGGCCTTTTACTTATTGGCTGAGTGAGGTCCATCACCCTTACTCTGTGGAAGAACTGTAGCAAGCGCACTATATGGTGGAAATATTCACAGCGTTTGGTAGGAAGTCATCTTCTGCAAAAAAGGATCTGTCAAAAACGACTAGAATATTCTGGTTCTTTTAAATGCAAACATGATATCAACAAGAGTCATTGCCCTTAGATAGGCAATGACAACACAGGAGGTCACATTATAAACTTTCCTGGCTGTGACATCGTCCAAGAGTCTACGACAACATTGGTTCCAGAATCCATAAGATAAAAATAGTTGGCTTCATAAATATAGTAGTAATATAATTGGTTACATCAATAGTAAATAAAATGTGAACGTGTCTATCACCCTACATTAAAAGACGGTATGAACTTATTACTTTCCCCTGTCTCTTCTCCCAGTGCGAAGTTCCTTGTACATCCTACACTTTCCAAAAACTCGACATCGTTTCATCCCTAATTATTAACTCTCGTACTGTGCTGCACTTGTACCAACACGTCCCACCTACCTTACACTTACAGGTGCTCCACATCCTGTCCATAACAGCTTCGCCCTACCTGATCACGATATCTACCCAGGAATCCACCCGTCCTTCCAATTTCAGCAGAATATTTCCCTGAATATCATAACACATCTCCTACTCCCACCCCCATATCACATCTGTTTTCGGGTTATACAGCTGGTGTCTGGTTACACACTTGGGCTCCTTATAGTCAAGGTCCCTCCGCTATCCCTCCCATCCAGGGGAACCTCCAGAAATTGATGAAAGTCACCTAGGGGAGTCACACCACATCTTAGGAAATTGTATGATACTGCTTACATAATACAAAATTGGCAGAAAACTCCTGCATACCTGCTTCAGCCTGTGAGAGAATGAGAGATGGCTTCCCACTCTCTCACTTTAACAACATTGTCAGTCAGATTAACATTCATATTTTAGGACATGCTCTGTGTTCCCTGGTACTACATTCGTTATATGTGGTTAACGACTTTTTCTACATGAGGATATTGAGGGCAGAATGTACACGAAACTTCATATGTACCCAGGGGACGATAGCAGAGGCGAATAAGAACAGGAAGCAAGATGAATTGGGGGTCATAAATGCTGAACGCAACAACCCGGGTGTGCAAGTGACTCTGGAAAACAGTGTTCTGTGGTTCTTACCTGCACAGGGATATCTGGGCAACGTTCTCTCCTACTTCCACTTAGGTTTAGATAGAAGAGTGCCAGTTCACAAAACATTTTACCTGGGCCAGGGGCCAATCCATCACAGAAGATGGCTGGATGGCTGCAAGTTGGTGGAGCAAGCCATTTAAGAGAGACTTCTGTAAACTGGGCTTTTGTGCAAATGGTGGGAAGGTCATAACACTCTATGCATTCTCACATTCTCATGTTAGAACCTAGGACGATATGGACAGAGCGGCTGGTGTATATGCCTAGTGGAGGTAGGACTATAACCCCACACCTACTCTGAAGCCAGGAATTCACCAGGATCTTTTAGTGAGAGCAAAAACATATATTTCACAGGAACAAGTATCTGGGAAGCTTAAAAGCATTCTTTCAGAATTGGAAATGTTGGACTAGTGAATGGCTGCACTTCACACTGAAATCTGTCAGGATTTCAAGGCTTTGATAGGGAAGTTCCCCACGCATAGCCCACAGTGCATCGTTTCCTGCTGCCACCTGAATCAAGGTGAAAGAGTAAAGTACTTTTGCACCGCCATAGGATTGTTAAATGATATTTACATCTCCCCGTTCTCGGGTGGATCGTAGTTTGTGGTATAACTGATCGTAGTTGATTCCATTTGAATAGAGTTGGTCCTCAATGTGGAATCATGTAAACAAAGTCAGATTGCGTTGTAAAATGGATTAATTCAGGGGAGAATTTGTATAGCTTCCACCCCAATGTATGCTTTGCCTGTCAAACACCACACCTTATCAGATTCGTGTTTGTGATTTTTGTGCAAGGTTTATCAGATAGTTGTGGTTACTAAAGGTTTAATAAAACTTGTCATTATTTTGAAAACTTAAAAATGCCACTGTTCTCATTCACACTCCCTCTACTATTCACTGTTTTTGTTTTACTGTGTAGTACATGAAGAGCTTCACTCACACTTATATTTATGATTAAAGTGAGCGACAGCTTGCGAGCACAGTAGAATGGAGGGAGACCCAGTAAGATTCTATCTCCCACTCATAACCCCCATTTTCATCATATTTTGTAGCTCAGAGACTTGAGTGGAATGAATTCACTCTGGAGTTGGACAGCACAGGGAGAGAAGCGGGCTGTGTCTATTTGTTAATAACAAATGACGTTAAGCTATGCAACTTCAGTTCTGTTTCTTAATAACAGTTTAATATTACACCATTCTAGTCACAAGCAGAGACTATACCCAGACAGATATTTAAGTACTCTCCTCTTTTCACAGTTTTGGGTATTCATCCATATTTCTCACACCCGTATTTTTCACCCTTCTCGTATGTTTTCCAAATTTTACACAACTTTCCGTACCTTTCACAACTTTTCTCTTTTATAACTGAGGCACTTTAGTGGATGGGGTTCAGTCTGGAGGTGGGCAGCATGGGGAGAGGTTATAGGATGTGTCTATTTGTTAATAACAAAATACATTAAGTCGTTTGAGTTCTAAGCTATGGCCAGTTGTTAAAACAATTTAATAATACATTATTCGAAATCCCAGCAGGGGTAGAAATGTAAATACTCTCATTCCTCCCAAATATTAAGTATTTTCATCAATTTTCGTATTTCTTCCGTATTTTCCACAACACACATATTGTTCCACATTTTTCGTATTTCATCCAGTTGCTCAAGATCTATCCCACTGTTCCCAACATATGTCGACATCACGAAACTCTCAGCCAGTCACGATGCAACATGGACCTGATTTACATTACAGTGGCAAGCAACCACTTCATTATTAGATTCTGTGACTTCTCAGTGAAATTCTGAGATTTACCTATATCCAAACAAAGTTGCCATATGTGTTAGAAATACCATACCGTGTTAGATAAACATGCTGTTAAATTACGAGATTATGAGACATCCAAAGATATCCTCTGTGTGTGTGTGTGTGTGTGTGTGTGTGTTTGTGTGTGTAACACAGCACTACAAAATATGCACCTATAGACAGACCCAACCAGTAACTGCAACCACCCCAGCGGAAAGAATGACGCCTGCCAAATAAAACCACCCCTGGAACTCCTGTATCTGTGATACAGCTACAAACACTACGCTATGGCCAAGAAGGCGCATTATTATAGGTATAATCATCTCTGTCCTGATGGCTGACGCAAGAAGCACAGCTGCTAGGTCGCTTCTGGCTGAGGGAGCCCTAGCCTGCAGTAATAACAGGAAACATGGAAACATACTTCAACATAGCCGTGGGAATATGAAAGATTGCTACAGACACACATGTATTATGAGGAACTCCCCACTTCAGCATCTGCAGGGTAATGCAGGTTGAAAGAGTCAAGTGGAGATTTCTGTAGGGTGTGGAACTCGAGTGGCTGTGGCCATGGGTGCCACCATATCCCTGGTCACTAATGAGATAGCTCCACATGTCTGCCAGCACCATGCCAGACCATCTCCCGCAGCATGATACAGAAAGTTGCATAATTATAGGTGTAACATCTCCAACCTGGTGGATGACACAAAAGACACTCACGCATTCAGGGAGGGGATATCCTTCCGCAGCAAACCAGTCACAACTCACTGATACCTTTGCAAATAAACATTGCTAACAGTTTCAGCGCCAGTCAGTCTCCTCTTCTCCTGCTGTATCTATGGACCAACAAGAAACAAGATTCCCCTCCCTCCCCCCCCCCCCCCCCCCAACTATCACACTTTTAAAACTTTCACTTAGGTGTGGTTGACCCCATTTTCAGCCAGACTGCACTCTCAGATGGAATGAAAACATGTAATTATAGTTACAATACCTAAACAAAATAAACCCGGTAGTATTACTAGCATATGGGATATTACTGTAAGTCTCATATATTAAAAACAGGAAAAATACGAGTGTAAACATAATTTTAGGAGATTTTTACTCATATATCTTCCAGTGGCTGCTACGCATTTTCAGCGGGTGACATGCTGGTAGCTTCGCCAAACAGTTTCCTGCGTTTTAGAGACGCTGTCGCTAGTTGTTAGCACTGCTCAGACCTCTCTTCTGTAATGGATGCAGAGAGGGCCTTTTTTTGTGGATACTCTGATCACAGGAGGGGGCAATTAATTTATTGTCTACTACTGCTAGCAACATGCCCACAGCTCAGGTGTTTCTCTCCCCCCCCCCCCCCCCCTCTCCTCCATTTATCAATTTGCGATAGACATCCTCCAGTGGTTACAGTCACACAATGTCCACATCTTGAGGACTCTGTGATTCTTAGTTGGGGCTAACCATATCATTTGCTTATTGTGACGATGCTGTTGAGTAGGCTGAAGCCTTGCAGTGGTCTTTTGAACTGGGAAGAAATGGTGATGATTCTACAGTTATCAGGTACGTGAAGCCTATTTTTTTTCCAGAAGTCATTGTACTTATGCTGTTCATAATTGGTGGTAGGGTAATGGTAATCGCTCTTTGGACAATAGTCGTATTGGCTGATGCTGTTCGACTTCTTTCAGTCATTGACATTATATGTAAGAGTAGGTTTTTTTTTCGGCTGCCTAGCGACCATTGCTCAGTCTCATTTGTATGTGGTGAGGATGCATATACTTTGGATTATTTTCACATCTATATACGAGTCTTATAGTGATGTCACACAGTAACACTGCAAGAATTACATGTCTTTTTATTCTGCCTGGTGGTGCTTCTGGACCACAGACAGTGTGTTCGTAGGATTGTATTTATGGGTTTTGTAGAATCGCCACAAACACATTTTCTTGCAGGGTTTGTTGGTATAAATACCATGTTGTAGCAGATTAGAAGGAAGGCTTTGATTTCCACTGTCAGAGAGTACATGTACATGTGATGTCACTTGCTACTGATACCCACATAAATTTTCGCAGCAATAATTTTTTTTTAAATTAATGCAATGTGCTAGCTTTCGAGCGAATATCTTAGGAATTCTACAGATATTTAGAAATTATATCAATAGCAATGGCCATACTGAGGTTAATGCTCCAGACTTAGAGTAATCTCACATACACTAATAATACTGCAGGTTTTAATTTCTTTAAATATCATAATTGCAACTACATTTCTTCTTCCACCTGGGAGTGCGGCCTGGCTGAATATGGAGTCCCCTGCACATAAATGGCAGTCTTTCAAAAGCATGATGGTTGGAGGTAGGAGAGGAATATTATTTCTTGTTGGTCCAGAAATACAGCAGGAGAGGAGGAAAGTGCTTGGCTCTTAAACTGTTAGCAACATTTATCTGCAATAGTATCAGTGAGTTTCGACTGGTTTGCTGTGGTAGGATGTCCCCTCCCTGAATGCTCGAGTGTCTTTTGGCCAGCCACCATGTTGGAGATGATTACACCTGTAATTATGCAACTTTCCCTAACATGCAGGTGGTGAATGTTAGGGGGGAGGGTCCTTGTAAACTAGGTTTGTATTTGTAACAATTTTTAATACAGTAGTTCCACTGACATGTTGGGATCCGTTTGCGATTATTACTATGGGTGGGAGATCCCTCAACCAGCATGCATACAGCAACGGTGCTTTCTGTTCAGCCAACAGTCCAGAGAAGATAACACCTAAAATTATGTGTCTTCTAAGACATTGCTAGTGCGGTTTTGCGGCTATACCCTACATGTTGGAGTTCAGCTGGTGGGCTATCCTGCAGGCGACATTATTTTCACTGGTGTGGTTGCAGTGACTGGTCAGCTCTATCTCTGTGTGTTGTTCAAATGCTCAAATGCGTGTGAAATGTTATGCGACTTAACTGCTAAGGTCATCAGTCCCTAAGCTTACACACTACTTATCCTAAATTATCCTAAGGACAAACACACACACCCATGCCCGAGGGAGGACTCGAATCTCCGCCGGGACCAGCCGCACAGTCCGTGACTGCAGCGCCCGAGACCGCTCGGCTATTCCCGCGCGGCTCTCTGTGTGTGTTTCTTGCAGCTCTGTGCTATATGCACACAAAGTATCTTTGACTGGAAGCATCAGAATTTTACCATGATGTCACACAGTCCAGTAAGATGGTGGAGGTTTAGCAGCAAGTTTATCTATTTATGTGTGATATTTCTTACACGTACAGCATCTTTGGATGGAAATTGTTAACCCTCAGAGCTTTACTATAATGTCACACAATCTAGTAATGTGATGGTGGCTAAGCAGGGTTTTTATCCATTGCAGTGTAGTATTTCTTATACATACAGTATCTTTCACCATTATTTCTACCTACGTGTTGGATTCTAACACATACAGTAGTAATGAAGTAGTGGCTTAGCAGTCATAAATAAATCGGGCCTATGATGCATTTTGATTGGCTGAGAGCATTGTAACATCGACATGACGCTGGGATCATGGTGGTGGAGCTTGAGTAATTGGATAAAAAATGAAAAATGTGGAAAATACGGAAAAATACGAAAGTGGGTGAGAATGTGTAAAATTTGTGAAGGATGAGAGTATTTACGTATCCGTCTGTATGAGGCTCTGCTGGTGCCTCGAATAACATAATATTAATTTGTTATTAACAAACAGAACTCAAGTGATGTGTCCTAAAGTAGTTTGTTATTAGCACATAGAAACAGCCTGATGCTCTCCCTATGGTGCCCAGCTCCAGGATTAATCCCTCCCACTCAAGTGTCTGAGTTATAAACTGGGTCTTCCGCCATTTTATTGTGCTCCCATTTGTTAAGAGAGTTGGGAAGGGATTTTATATATCGTGACGACTATTGCAGATTTGTCTAAGATGTCGGGGCATTCCCCTAGGTGACCCTGATCAGTTGCTGGTGTTTCCCTGGGTAGAGGGGGTGGGAGTGGGGAATGACCCCGAATAATATAAGTGAATAATCTGACTCCGGATGTGTAACCTGACATTGGATGAGATGAGACAGTTATCTTGATCCGAACTCTCACTACTGCCCTACTCATCTATACTCCGTAAGCCAGCTTGCGGTGTGTGGCGGAGGGTCGTTTGTGTAACACTGTCACTTCCCACTTTAGGTGCAATTTTGCAACGATATTACATGAAATAGTGTCTCCACGTCTTCTGCTTAGTACTCCTTTAATATTCCGTCAAGCACAATATAGTTCGGGCATCACACACATATTCACAGTCGCGCTTGACAGAATATTAAAGGAGCACTAAACAGCAGACGTGGACTCATAATTTCACGTATCCTTACCATTCTTCTATCCCACATCCTTACCAAAACGCTCTCCATCCAACAACCTTCCTCACCTTTCGCTCTTTTCCTGGATTTTCAGTAAAGTGGAAGTGCTCCGTTTTTATAAAGACTATTTCCAACTGACTGAACTTTGAAAAAAATTACAAGTATACTTTACTTAAAAATCTTCACTGTACAGTTACTTACTTTAGTAGTTTTAAAAACGTGTACATATATAATATTATTAATATTTTAAAACTATGTTTGTATATTTTATAAATGCTCGCTGTTGAAGAGCAGCTATTTACCGCTGCCAGACTACCATTGCCCTGACCAATGAGGTATTGAAACACCAGGAAAAAGTTAATGATTTGGATATAGATGAACTCGAAATGCCATATTTCAGACATTATGCTGGGAATACTATAACTGATACGATAAAGTAAATGTATTGTAAATCGAAGTTTTGCACATACATGCGCAAAAAATTCCAATGAAATCAGAGGAAATCGATGGTTACAAAAAACATCATTTTCCATTTTTTTTAATCTTGGGAAATTATCTTCTGATGTTTAGGAAGATACTATAGGATTTAGACGGCCAAGGTACATGAATGAGAGCAGTGAGAAGGGACAGTGGAAATTGGCGGCGCGTCACCTACTAGGCTGTAGGATTAGCAAGCGACTCCACCCGTAGCTGTAGACTGCACCTGACCGTTCAGCTTCCAATCACGTACATTATGAAGGTAATTTACGTCTGAAAGGCGACAACCGTCACGCTCTCTATTAGAAGCCCTTACTACTTCTCCAAGTATGTAAACTCCTAGCACAAGTTTTTCGCCAACATGGCGACTAGTACGACGTCCACTCGATGAACTGAGTACATAAATACATGATGAGGACACCAATTTGTTGACTTGTACAGTGGACCGAGAATAGTACGTTACTGTAACCGTGTTAGGTCTTATTTAAGGACTCAGTCCTTGCACGATAACAACATACTGTCTTGGTTCACAAGCTCTTCTATTGACACTACAAGTGGGCGTTCCTAGAAAAAAACTATGCCACTTTCACAAACGAGTTTGAGAAAACAATGTTAGCTTACCATTGTCTGGATGCTCCGAAGCGTCAACCGCGTTCCAGCAGAGGTATCAAAATGGTTCAAATGGCTCTGAGCACTATGGGACTCAACTGCTGTGGTCATTAGTCCCCTAGAACTTAGAACTAGTTAAACCTAACTAACCTAAGGACATCACAAACATCCATGCCCGAGGCAGGATTCGAACCTGCGACCGTAGCGGTCTCTCGCGGTTCCAGACTGCAGCGCCTTTAACCGCACGGCCACTTCGGCCGGCTGCAGAGGTATCCTTTCGCTCATGGCGTGCTCTTTCATTGCATGGAATCTATCGAACCGTCACAACTATCTTTGCGAAAATTAAGAGTTATGAAGTGAGGGGAGCGACAAAAACGTTAAAATCATCCAAAAATAGTTCCTCGCCTTTAAAAAAACAGAATATAATTTCCATGTCTCATCTCATGAACACACAAAAAATTATGGAAATTTTATCACTTTTAATTAATTACTAACTCAATTGCTAATTAAAATACCACAGTTCAATTTAATCCAGTGTTCATACAACGCAGGCTTATCTGACCGGTTGTTTTAGAATCTAATGAATCTTTCGCGTTGTAGGATAGTGGTCCATGAAACTCTTTCGTTCCTTATGTTTAGTCCAGAGCTGCAGTGGAGATCTTCAGCGATGTCGCGTCCGCGTCAGTTGTTGACAGGACTTCAGCGACAATGAGAGGGTTTCGGGAGCTCCTTTTTCAATGTCATCAGAGTGAGAGGGCTCAAACTTGATTCAAATGGCTCTGAGCACTATGAGACTTAACTTCTGAGGTCATCAGTCCCCTAGAACTTAGAACTACTTAAACCTAACTAACCTAATAAGGACATCACACACATCCATGCCCGAGGCAGGATTCGAACCTGCGACCGTAGCGGTCACGCGGTTCCAGACTGTAGCTCCTAGAACCATTCGGCCACCCCGGCCGGCAGGGGCTCAAACTCCTCGATTGCTTGAGGAGTGGTTGATGGAATGTAGTCGATTGTCAGACACAACGTATATGTTACAATAGTAGGAAGTTTCTTGGATTTAGTCACTTATTGATGAGAGTCTGAATGAGATTTAGTTCTTGAAATGTTTTTCCTTATCGGAGGAGGTATCTTACAAATGCCTGGCGCGTTATGTAATTATGCAGCAGAGACAATGGATACTTACATTTGTTCTACATTTATCAAGTCTCTGCTTCTTGCCTTAGAGACGAGAAGCACTGACGCCCCTTTTTAACATACACACTTTGACCTCTGTCAACGTTAGACGATACACAGTTACTTTCCTGAATACTTACCCGTTCAGATCACAGGACCCTTGACGGTATGTTACTGGTTTCTTGTAGTCTGCTTCTACTTAAAGCCACTCTTACTTAACTCCGCTACTGTGACTCAAGTGCTGTCATTTCGTAGCACTCTGGACGTCATTTTCTTTCGCAGTTTGTGTTCTAACGTTTAACATCGCTGCCTCTACGTAGCGTAGGCCCGGTTTCGATTGCCGGAGATTTTCTTCTCTCGGAGACAGGGTGTTTGTGATGTCCTACTCATTTCCTCTCATCTTCATCACAAAAAGACACAGGTCGCCGAATGGCTTCAAATAGAAAGATTTGGACCAGGCTGCCAAACAGCCCCAGACGGGGTTTGTGAAGACGACTGTTCAAATTACTGTTCGGCCATCCATATTTAGGGCTTCCGTAATTTCTGTAAATCGCTTAGGGCAAATGCCGAGATGGTTTCTTTGGAAGGTTACGGCAGATTTCCTTTCCTATCCTTTCGTATTCCGAGCTTGTGCTCCGTCTCTTATCAAGGCCAGACCTTAAACACTAGTTATCAGTCCTTCCTTCAAACGGAGCCACCCGACCAATAATGCCACATCGTCATTGCATTTCATTTGTCATTTTCTGCGACGGCGGCTTACAGAATGACTGCTCACTGGTGATACTTGACTTATCTACTGACTCTCTGGTGCGTCTGGCTTTTACGAGGGGCGTTCAGAAAGTAAGCTCCGATCGGTCGCGAAATGGAAACGGCTATGAAAATCCGATAAAGCTTTGCACAGATGTGTTGGGTAGTGTCTCTAGTATAACCCCAGTTAGCATCACGTCGCTCTTCTCATTTCTGAGCTCGCAGTGAGTGCGTAAAGATGTCTAGAAAATAGTGTCTGCCGCCAAGGACGAGGGCCTGGTGAGAAATGTCGCCTGAAGCTATGCAGCTAGCATTACATAACTGTCGTGCTGTTTCGTCTTCACGACAATTCTCAGCCGCATTCTGCAGGGGCAATGAAGATGCTCCTGCATCGTTTTCAAATGGAAATGTTAGATTACCCACAATACGGTCCGCAATTGTCTCCCCCTGACTTTCATCTCTGGTCACATGAACCGCTGTCTTTGAAGACAACATTTTGACACAGACAACGAGGTGTAGGCCAGCGTGGAGAATTGGCGGAAAGCACTGGCGGCTGCCTTCTATGATGAGGCTATTGAAAAGTTGGTACAACGCTATGACAAAAGTCTAAGTCAGAACGGCGACTACGTAGAGAAGTAGCTGAAAGGTGTAGCTAATTGTTAAAAGTAAAACATTTCTGATGTTCACTGGGGTTTCAATTTGGCAATCAATCGGAGCTTACTTTCTGAACAGGCCTCGTATATCACCCCTTTCTTCATGAACTCTTCCTACTTCCCTTGTGATTGTGGGCGTCGTGTATCTTGGGCGGTAATCTTTCCCTTGTGGCTCATGAGGCTGTGGATCATTTTAAAAATAAAGATATACACTGAAGCGCCAAAGCAACTGATGTGGGGACGCGTATTCAAATATAGAGATATGTACTCAGGCAGAAGACGGCGTTGCGGTTGGCAACGCCTGTATAAGACGAGTCTCTGGCGCAGTTGTTAGATCGGTTACTGCTGCTGCAATGGTAGGTTATCAAGATTTAAGTGAGTTCGAACGTGGTGTTATAGTCGGTGCACGAGCGATGGGGCACAGCATCTCTGAGGTAGCGACGAAGTGGGGATTTTCCCTTACAACCATTACACGAGTGTACCGCGAATATCAAGAATCCGGTGAAGCATCAAATCTCCAACATCACTGCGGTCAAAAAAAGATCCTGCAACAACGGGACCAACGACGACTGAAGATAATCGTTCAAAGTGACAGAAGTGCAACCCTTCAGCAAATTGCTGCAGATTTCAATGCTGGACTATCAACAGGTGTCAGGGTGCGAACCATTCAATGAAACATCATCGATATGCGCTTTCGGATCTGAAGTTCCACACGTGTACCCTTGATGATTGCACGGCACAGAGCTTTACGTTCGCCTAGGCCCATCAACACCGACATTGAACTGTTCATGACCGGAAACATGTTGCCTGCACGGACGAGTCTCGTTTCAAATTGTGTTCAGCGAATGGACATGTACAGGTACTGAGACAACCTCATGACTCCATGGACCCAGCATGTCAGCAGGGGACTGTTCAAGCTGGTGGAGCTATTATGGTATGAAGAGTGTGCAGTTGCAGTGATATGGGACCCCTGACAAGTCTAGATACGCCTCTGACACGTGACACATACAAAAGAATCCTGTCTGATCAGCTGCATCCATTCGTGTCCTTTGTGCATTCCGACGGACTTGAGCAATTCCAGCAAAACAATGCGACATTCCACACGACTAGAATTGCTACAGAGTGGCTCCAGGAACACTCTTATGAGTTTAAACATTTCAGATGGCACCAAACTCTCCAGACATGAACATTATTGATCATATCTGGGATGCTCTGCAGCTTGTTGTTCAGGAAAAATCTCCACCCAATCGAACTCTTACGGAATTATGGACAACCCTGCAGGATTCACAATGTGAGTTCCTTGTAGCACTACTTCAGACATTAGTCGAGTCCATGTCATGTCGTGTTGCGGTACTTCTGCGAGCGCCCAGAGCCCCTACACTCTATTAGGCAGATGTACCGGTTTCTTTGGCTCTTCAATGTATCTCCCCGGCTCCGGATGCGGCAGTTTTATCTTTTCTTGTGACTAGTCCCCTGATAGCTTCCCCGTTCTTAAGCAAATAGCGTTATCCTTTTGTTGCCTGCCCATCTGATTACATAGTCTCGTTGCGTATCACACTAACCTGTCTTAGTGCATGTATCCATGACAGATGGACTTCTGGTTCTACTGAGTCTTACCAACCAATTTTCTGCTTTCGCTAGACGTAAAAGACTTTTGCGCTCCTTCATAATTTTTGCAGAAAAATCAGTCTACAATAACTAATTGTTATCCACGACTGTAAAGAGAATCCATCGAAATGTATAAACATGGGGACAATTTCAACAGAAAGGAAGGAGCTATGATACTTCGGGATATATTGACAGCAGCTCCACAGAAACGATAGATAAATTTTATCTTTGGCAGATGACCTTTGAAAAAGATTATCTCCGCCTATTACGTGTAAACCTCTACTATGCAGTCTTTTTACGCTATTAATCTTTCTTTCCGTCGACCACTCGTCAGTAGGTGACTGTCAGCAGTCACCACACAATTCTTCCCACACCTTCCCGATTGGTTATACTCAGCGAGAACATTTGGGGCGGATTTATTGACAGCAGTGCAGGGATACATCACTCTGCGTTAAGGAGACATTACTTTTACTCAGGAAACAATGAATTATAATTGGACAGTCCATTAAAATATTTTCTGAGAATGATTTGAGACAGTGGTTAGAAGGGGTGCGTGACCTGCACAAAGAATTATCTGTCGCGTTGATTTGTAGCCTTCCAATAATTAATTGAAGCACGCTGGTTTGCATGTGGCATATGAGACATATTTGAAAGTAATCTCTTCTACTGCAAGCTATTTGCTTTTCATGTTTAGGGAGGAGATAGTATGGACCAAAACAAGAAAAATGACCAGTAAACACGGTGTATGAAGTGCATGACTTAGAAGCTACGAGCACTTGTTCACCTTCGCTACTTTGAAACAGGCCGTTCTACTGAACAAGTGCTCATAGTTCTTAAGGTGTGCACTTAAGAGACCCTGTTTGCTGGACTTTTTTCTTGATTTGGCCCATACTACCTCCTCCAAAACTATGGAAAGCACAGAGCTTGCAGTAGAAGAGATTTGTTTCACAGTATCCAAGATGAACAAGTACTCATAGCTCTTAAGATATGCATATTAGGGCCCATGTTTACTAGACAAGAAACTGCCTACCAAATAATTCTGCCTATGAGCAAAATAAATCACCAGTTCCAATAATAGAATTAATAAAACGGGAAAATGGAACAGCGGGGTGTAGGTTGTGATGTAGTCACTTCAAGATTGAAGAAAATGCGAAATAAATGCGTTACTGCCATGGTACAGACGCCAGCGACGACAAGAGCAGCTACACGGATGTAAAACTATGACATCGACACCTTGCCTTGACCACGACCGTGAAGTATTCCGTCAGAAGCCCGGCCGGAGTATTTTGTAAAACGTATCAGCATTTAAATACAAAACACAGAAATTCCACGTGAAACATCGTCCGCAATCGATATCCTACCGTTTTCTACATCACTCACTTCTCACTACTGTCAAAAGGTGAAACAAGTAAACCGCTCATTGCTCACTACAGTCAAAAGGTGAGACAAGTACGGGAAACGTTAAAACGTCTATTTTATTTCAAACGCTTCGATGAAGCGAAATATAATCTTGACAACTTTCCCTGATTTATGTATATGTGAAACAGTTATTCGTCTCCGCATCATTCCAAAATGCTTCTAATGAGAATTTATATTTGGGTAGTAGGACAGTTTTCTATCATTCAGAATAAAATATCAAAAATTAATTAATTAATGTGACAAAAAGTGAAGTAATAACTAATACTGTATTACAAGACAAAACTGGAATGGTCCATTATTTTAGAAAAATTAATATTTCCTGCTCTCTCAGTTTCCACTTGTACATCAGCGTCTGCATCTATACTCTGCGAATCACTCTGATTTGTGTGGGAGATGATATTTATTAATAAACCATACCTTAAAGTGTGTTCCTCTTCCTTTGGTGGGTGTAGCGTGGAATGAGTGGCTGTTTCTACTCCTCTCTGCGATCGAGATAAATGTTGTGAGGAAATTTCATTGAAAAACTTGAGTGCTTCAGTTTCAAGATCTTCGTCACAGTCGGCTGGTATGAAGAAGAAAAGAAAAAAATGATCTTATTGCTACGTATGCGTTTTTAACGTGAAGTGTTGACCAAAGTCTGGGAACACCGCGAGAAACGTATGCTTCAACATAAATGCAGGTACTAGTCAAGCCTACAGGGTGCACTATTGTATCTGAACACGAACAGCACTGCTGCAGAAGCTTCAAGAAATTGCAAGGGTTGGCCGTGGCCAGAACAGTGTTTTGTTTAGTTCTGGGTACATTGTCCCGGAGCTAAATGAATTCAAACGTGGACAAATTGATGGTGGTCATATGGTGGGTGCTTGCATCACCAAGGGAGCCGAAGAGTTTGGTGCTTCAAAAAGAATCACATCGAAGATTTATTCCACACGCATGAAAAACGGAGAAGCATCATCCGCCTAGTCACAAGCGGACGAAAGTAGGCCTAAGTGTTTAGTGATCGTGAGAGACTGTCACTGAGGAATACTGTGACGAGAAATAAGAGGACGACAGCGCAAATGTCAGTGCAGAATTGAATATCGCAATCGCGATGATTGTCAGGATTTCCTAGAAGAAAGAACACAACATGTCATTCTTAACGGTTCAAAATCTGCAGATGTAGAGGTAATTTCGGGAGTACCGCAGGGAAGCGTGATAGGACCTTTATTGTTTACAATATACATACATGACTTAGTTGACAACATCGGTAGCTCCGTGAGGCTATTTGCAGATGACACGGTTGTCTACAAGAAAGTAGCAACATCAGAAGACTCGTACGTACTCCAGGAGGACCTGCAGAGGATTAATGCATGGTGCGACAGCTGGCAGCTTTCCCTAAACGTAGATAAATGTAATATAATGCGCATACATAGGGGCAGAAATCCATTCCAGTACGATTATGCCATAGGTGGTAAATCATTGGAAGCGGTAACGACCGTAAAATACTTAGGAGTTACTATCCGGAGCGATCTGAAGTGGAATGATCACATAAAACAAATAGTGGGAAAAGCAGGCGCCAGGTTGAGATTCATAGGAAGAATTCTAAGAAAATGTGACTCATCGACGAAAGAAGTAGCTTACAAAACGCTTGTTCGTCCGATTCTTGAGTATTGATCATCAGTATGGGACCCTTACCAGGTTGGATTAATAGAAGAGATAGACATGATCCAGCGAAAAGCAGCGCGATTCGTCATGGGGACATTTAGTCAGCGCGAGAGCGTTACGGAGATGCTGAACAAGCTCCAGTGGCGGACACTTCAAGAAAGGCGTTACGCAATACGGAGAGATTTATTATCGAAATTACGAGAGAGCACATTCCGGGATGAGATGGGCAACATATTACTACCGCCCACTTATATCTCGCGTAATGATCACAACGAAAACATCCGAGAAATTAGAGCAAATACGGAGACTTACAAGCAGTCGTTCTTCCCACGCACAATTCGTGAATGGAACAGGGAATGGGGGATCAGATAGTGGTACAATAAGTACCCTCCGCCACACACCGTAAGGTGGCTCGCGGAGTATAGATGTAGATGTAGATGTAGATTGTCAGCACCGGAAAACATGTTGGGAGCTCCGTAAGCAACGAATTGCAAGGCGAGCTGGAATTCCAAAACCATACACCAATGATGGAAACGCCCGTAACAGGAAAACGTGATGCCGAAGCCATAAAACCTGGGCTACGGAGCAATGGAAGAAAACCATTTCGTCGGATGAGTCTTGGTGTACGCTGTTTCCAACTTCTGGTCGAGTTTACGTACCAAGAGTGAAAAACAGCTGTGGTTCGTTGATAATTTGGACATCTTGGAGTCTCATGATTTCTCTGCAAGGCTGCATTACTGCCAAGAACTATTTGAACATTTTGGCTAATCCGGTCCATTCCATGATACAATGTTTGTTCCGCAAGTGGTGCTGTTCATGCACCTCACCTCGACTGGTTTTGTGAGGACGAGGATTAACTGTTGTATCTCCCTGGCCACCACAGACGCCAGATCTAAATGTTATTGAGCCTTTGTGGTCCACTTTGGAGAGAAAGGTGCGTGACATAGATCACTTTGCTGTCACCACGACCGTGAAGTATTCTGTCGGAAGCTTGGCCGGACAATTTTGGCACGACAGTAGGACCGATAAACTTTTCATTATACAGAAGAACTTATCCATGAAGCTTGGAAAATGTATCAGCATACGTAGTTACTTGAAGGTACCACTAATGTGCAGGAAGAATGGTATAAGATTTCTTTGAAAACCATAAAGGACCTGCAATTATCCATTCAGAGACGACTGGAAACTGTTTTGAATGTCCACGGTTTTCTCATACCGTATGATAATATGTTGTATTTCTGGGGTTTCGCTATTTTTGTCCGTCCCTGCACTTCATTCCTTAAAACCAGGTATTTAGTTGTGAGTACGATGATGAAATAAAAAAAAAAAGTTCTTTATATCTAGTTACGGACTGTTGAGTCTTACGATCACGCACAACTCGTCGAAGACCTATTTTAACACCGTCATTCGTCTGTTAAATTCACAACCATCACAAATGTTGAAACCTGTGTCAAGTACTGTGTAGAGTGATCCTTGGATTTTAGGACATCAAGCGAGGGAGGTGTCACAACGGTAAGTGACCAGATTTGCATTAGGAAGGATTGTCAGCCCATTGTGCTTTATTTAGTATCTTTTGTGCTGCCTTGGGAATACTTTGGGAACTTGTTTTTAAATTATACCATTGTAGCATCCTATTACTAAAAACTTTTGCGCATTTCTCAACTGTTTCAATTTCTGGATAGGCCTCTGCTGTGTCTTCAAAGACTAAGTTTGAAAGGTCTCTGTTGGATTCCTTTCATGTTTAATTTCGTAAATCTGTTGTCATTTATGGAGTAAATTCCTCTTCTAAATTTACTGTGGCGTTTCTGACTATCTGGGAGGAGACTGAGTAGTGGAACGTGTTACTTTTACACGTAAACAAGAACGATCTGTCACACTACTACACTTTAAAACACAGTTTATATGTAATTTCATGTCACACAGTCTCATACGGAACCTACATCCGCTTTCTGTTATATACTGTATATGATAAGATACTGTCATCCCCCTTCCCTTCTGTGTGAGAGGATGAATGATCAAATGTGTTTGTAGTTGCATGCTTGAGGGTAGCAGACAAGGCTGTCTGCTAGAGAACAGTAGGACCAACGTCGGAACAGGTAGCTACGCTTTCTTAAAGCAGAGAGGTTTCTATCCTTAGTATGGTTCTGTCCGTCCGTTGTCATGTTGGTATAGGAAGCTGCCCCTCTGGCCACTTCCGTTGTTCTTTGTGACCCACCCTCAGGAAGCACACTCAGTAGTAGGCAGTTGCAGTCTGGCGGTGGCGAGCGTCTGAAGTGGTAAGATCTCCGGCTAAGCGCGTGTCTGCTAAGTCCATAGGACAATGGATTTGTTAAGTTCAGCCTAACTGAAAATTTAATCATCTTTATCTCGGGTTTAGCTCTAAAATATCTAAGGTTATCTTAAATTGCAGCGTAGTGTAATTCTCGTGTGAAGTTCAGATTATTTTGGGGTAGTTGCTTTGTCATTACTTTGCGAGTAAAGTGGAACCACGTGTTGATCAGTAACTCTAACTAAGTTCATCAATCTTAAATGTGAATGCTTGTGTGATTATAACGTCTCGTCTTGACAATATTTTACAATATAACAACTTTTCTTTATGCTTTTCTTTATGTTCAACCCACGTGGAGTGTACTTTGCGAGACCAGTACCACGTGCTTATATAACTGTTTGACCCATCAGGTTAATAGTAAGACGTTAGTAACCAGTTCAAGGTTTTGCTTTTGTCAATTGCTTTTCGATCTAATGTATTTTAATTATCAAAATTATTGTGGAGTTGTACGCTTTGTGTAAACCAAGTTGACCACGTGGAGCATGTGGTGTAATCATCAAAGTAGCCCTCAGCTATTCTTTTTGCGAAGACTTCACAAAGAGTTAATATGAATTTAGTATACCAGTGTGTGGTAATTACATGACGGACAGGATTGTGGTATGAACGTAATTTCTTTGGGTAAAAACTGAATCTGTTGGTTGTGGTTAATTTCTTCTTGCTTATGTTTCAATGTTCTTCGTGAGTTATTTTATGAATGCAGTGTCGTATGCAGTCTCCCAATCTTGGCTCCATATTTTGTGTGTTCCGTAAGATTACAATCTCACATTTTTCAATCGTAAATAAGGCACCAGCTCAGTTATAACTCACGTATAATATGCTGAAATTTCAATGAACAATCATAAAATAAATTTCCAAATATAAACTGATTTCTTTCTTTTTATTTAAATTCTCTTTTTATATATATATATATTACCGGTTTTGTATGACTGTTAAAAGATTATCATTAATGTTAGTCTGCTTGGTAAACCTAGACTAAATATCTGATGAAACAGTTGCCCAGTAATCCACGGTTAACGTCCCCAGACAGATCACGGCTTTTAACCCACTTTCATTGTCAATTAGCACCGATATCAGCATACCAAATTAAAGTTACAATATTACACATGGCGACCCTGTTCTGTGATTCCGCTAGACTCTGGAATCTCTGAAACGTTAGATTGCGAGCGTGTTATAATCTTAATTTTTTTCCTACAGCGCTCAAACAACTTCTGTGTTGTTTCCGAGCAGACTTTCAAAAGATTCACGGCGTTGTTGATCGGCGTTGCGTTGTTTGTCTTGTTTTGTTTTTTATATTTGTGTGTTTTATATGTCTGTGTGTTTTTTATTCTCGCTTGTAAATTCCACTGTTTCGATCAAAGATAAAAATTTGTTTTGCGTGTGAAAAAGTGTGTACTAGGTTGGGTATCTTTCGTGTGACTGTCGTAATTTTTGGGGGACACATTTATTGTGATTAGTGTGTTGCGTACTGAGTATAAATTGCACTAATGCAAACACGTAACCAAGCTAAAAGTAAGCGGTCCAACAACTTAAGCAACATGGACCAAGGGGATAATTTGATTTCCAATATTAACGCGTCGGGCGGTTCCGAAAATGCAATGGGGAATACTTCAGACGAAATGCAAAACAGCACGAACGGGCTCACAGCAGAGCCAGAAATTAATTTGCCTCCAACTAACCAAATTGATTTAGCAGAACTCATGAAAGCCTTATTGCAACAAAATAAAGAAAACACAGAGAAATCGATCCGCGAGCTAGGGGAACAAATGACGCAGAAATCAGAAAAATCGTTCGAACAGATGACGCAGAAATCTGAAAAATCAATCCGAGAGCTAGGCGAACAAATAGACGAAAAACTAATCCAGCAGACAAATAAAGTCGACAAGTCGATGCAGAGAGTGTCCGATGATATCTCACAAAGAATAAACAATCTGGCAAGTGAGATAAAAAGTGATATTATGAAAGAATTAGGCCGTACATTTGAACAAATCGATGATCGTCTGCAAGCCTTAGAACAGAGCAAGCGGAGGGGCGATGCCGAAGCTAAAGAAAGCGAAGAACGGCTACTTAGGAATTTCCAAGAGCTGAGGGAAGAATGCCAAAGGGAGCACCAGCAGGTACTCTCGAGGGTCCAAGAGGCAGAAACGCATTGTCCCACGTCCGTTAGCAACACAATAGCGGACAACAGTTTAGCGATCCACGCGTTGGAACAGCAAGTAGAACAATTGAAGCAGACTGGGGCGGAGGACAAGAGACAAATTGATGATAAGATTGCGGCATTAGCGGACATTGTAGGCACGATGAAGCTGACGGAAAGCGAGAACAATACTACACCGGTAGCGGCCGCAGAGACCGAAGAAGTGCGTTCGCTTCTGAGATTTCAGAAGGGACAGTTCGAAGTGAACAGGCAAAACAGAGCTGTAACAGGCGAATTACAAGAACGCGTGGCGCATCTGGAAAACCGCATGGCGTGTGATTCCGAACTCGTCAATAGCATTAAAAATAGCCGTACGAACAGTGCAGAGAGGGACTCCGGCCACGAGGGAGATTTTGACGACAGGGAAGAATGTAATTTGAGGGGCAGACATGAGAATAATAGAAACATTCAAGGGCCTCGCCAGGAGGAAATGCGGGGATTTGATTTCAAACATTTCCTTACGGTGAGAAAGTTTGAGATATTCCGAAATTCGCAAAAAGGAATACATCCACGAGCATGGCTCGAGCAATTTGAGTTCTGTCTTCCTCCCGACTGGGCAAGTTCACATAAGATAGAATATATGTGTGGCTATTTGGAAGGCGAACCGGCGAGTCGCATGAGGTCGGTAGCGCGTCACTGCAACTCCACTCGGGAGTTTCGACAAGCCTTTCTCTCCGCCTATTGGTCGGAAGCGGCACAAGATAGGGTCAAACATGGCATAATTATGCTGCCAAATTTGAACCAGTCTGGTTTCGGCAGCCCTGCACGCCTATTCGACCACATGCTGCAGGCAAATCAATTCCTATACGACCCATACGGGCCTGCGGAACTAATTAGGATATGCATCACCAAATTGCCGATGCACTTGCGGCACGTCATTCTTGCGGGACGATGCAAAGAGGACGTGGAAACGTTTAAGACGCTTCTCCAAGAGTTGGAATACAATACAGGAGAATGCCCGCCTAATCAGGCACAATGTTATTACGGGGCACAGCAGCGCGACCGCAGTCGTGGCCGTAGTACTAATCAACGGCGTGACTGGTCGTCGCGACGCGAACGGAACAATAATCGGGACCGGCCGTATAGAAACTGGGGTGACAGTCGCGAACACAGGTGGAACAACAGAAATGATCGAGGACGTAGACAAGATCGTGAACGCTACAGGTACGGCAACCAGAATCGATATCACGGTGAACACGGTGGGAATAGGACTGTAGGCGGAGCACCTCATGATGTGGAAATTCGGCCGGCTAACCCTACACATAATCCAGCAAATAGAAATGAGCAAAACCGGCAATGACTAACGATCAGCGCAGAAGGCGCCCAATCGGAAAAAACGAGCGACATGGCAAATGTGTAGAAAGGACAGTGGGGAGTAGAGAGGACGGTGGAGAGAATGAATTGATTAGTTTAAATTTGTGACATGCATTTTGAATAATATGTTGGTAAAAATTAATGATAAAGATGTTTTTATGTGATTGATTGAAGTGATGTTGTTAATTTGTTTTCTTTCCTTGTGCAATTAGGATTTAGTTTGATTCAAACGTAAAGATAAAAGGTTTCCTTGTAAACGAGTAAAATGCTGTTTATGTTTTTTTTGTGTGTAAATTGAAAAGAGTCGCTCCTGAGGAAAGCAAGATCGTTGCTGAATTAGTGCATAAACTCAGGGGAATATCCGATCTGTGGGTATTATGGGTCTGGCAAACCCAGGTCCCCAGCTGTTAGTAGCCTTGTTTCCGATTTTCTGCTTTCAGTGCTACTATCTATCTATTACTATTCTATATCTGTCAGTATAAATGAGGATCTCTTACTATAGTATGCGTGCTGTATGAATATTTTAAGACAGGAGAACTCTGAGAAAGGAATGAGTAAATCTGGAATCTTGAAAACAGGACGCGATAATACGATTGTTTAACCATTGGCTTCCCAATATGCGATGATATGTTAATATTGATGATATATGTCTTTTTTGTTCTTTATAGCTGAGTACGAAAAGTGCTGTCTGTGGATTTCGTAAGTAGATTGATTCCCTTCAAGGTGAAAGAAGAATTGTGGTTGGTGTAATTTACGTCGCCCTGAAACATTACTGTGGCAGTCAAATACGAGCAGTTTTCCAGCAAATGGAGAATGGAACGGAAATGTGGATCCTTTTTGTAGTCTTGATTGATGTTGAGACAAAGCCTGAAAAAATTATTCTGCGTTACTACTTGTCCTAGAAAAGCGACGTTTATGTATTTTTGCTGATGCTGTGAACATTACAGCTTACCGTTTTCGCTGGTGCGGGATGCACTGCAGCCTATATGATGTGTACTGAGGAAATTTCCCTCTTGAAGGTAGAGGATGATTAAATAATTTGGATTATGGGACCGAAGGAAAGCTTGGTTTAAGGTAATAAGGATGAAGCAAAACATTTGTCATTTAAACTACAGGAGGATTCGGATCTTTTGTGTCTGTTGTGAGTTCAATATGTTAAGATGATACTGTTTTACAGAATAGAGGTGACCACAATTTTGCCATTCATGAGAAATGAATCCAGAATAACCACCACAGGCGAAATAACTGATTTGGAAGCGAAAGGTAACGTAAAGAAGGAACGAAATCGCAGCAAAATGGGTAAGAAAATGTAATATAACCTGTATAATGCAAATATTTTTAACCTTCTCAGAGTCATCTGCGTGATTAATTGTTGTGATAACGTAATTTTAGGTAAAATTTTCTTACTGTTTTATGTGTGAATATATGAGTATGATAAATGTATAATTGCGAGTCTCTTTTCAGGTGTGCGAACTGGTATAAATGTTTTGGTGTGTAAATAACCATTGTTCTTTTTACTGTGTATGTTTAAGGAAAGTTTCTCGATATTTATCATGTGACAAGACGTATGCCGCGAGCGTCAAGAAGAGGACGAATTAGAACAATGTTGTAGTGGTATATACACGGTGTTGAAATAGCATTGAAGTAGCTTATTGGCTTAACTAGTAGTGGATAGAAGTAGAATATTGAGTAATGCATGTTTATGGGTAGTTAGTTTGTAGAATAGACAACAGGTGTGCATGTATGAGTGTGTAAATAACATGTAAACCCTATGCTGTCCTGACCTATACTTGCACAAGGCATAATCCTATTCATTTTAGTGAATTAATAAGTAGCATTGGATTTATTAAAACGTAAGTGAACCACATTAGTGATGTGGATTAAAATATTATATTGTCAGTTCATTTAATTCTTATTTTTTTTACATTGTAAAGTCATTTCATTTTTATTCTTTTACATTGTCAAGTCATTTAAATTTTATTTTATATTGTCGATTCATCTAATTGTTTTATAAAAAAAAAAAAAAAATTAAGTCTCACTTTGTTCTTAAAAATTGTGAAAGACAATACTAAGTGGTATTATGTATGACATTGTGTAATCACATAACTACGATAAAAAAAAAAATTTCTGTGAATGCAGTCTAGAACGTGAAAGCGAACCGGCTAAACTCTTACGAGACAGCGGGAGCAGCCGGACTAGTTGTAAACTGGCGGGTTTCCCAGCGGGGGACGCTGTCAACCGGGCCACTTCGGGAACGCGGTCGACAACAAAAGAAGGGCATGCGGCAAACACTTTCCCTTGCACCTGGAGCTAATGGGCGGCCGCCCCGGGCGACCCTTCCTCGAGGCGATGACCTAGATGGCCGAGCGGTCCACCGCGCGGAAATCCATCTGCTGGCAACGCACCACACGCACGCGACCGTGACGAGACGGCCGCGGAGAAACAACACAAGGGGCGTGGAGCCTTTTGACAGGTACTGCCCAGAGAAACTTGCAGACGTCAACGACGCCTATCGACATTTCCTGATGGATGCCTACTGTCAAGCGACAGTAACTCATGGTTCGATGTTCTCTGGTCGCTAAGGGTGGCACAAAAGAAGAGCCATTAAGTGTCATCCTTGCCCAGGAATATCAAACCGGCGAGCCAATTGAGGATAACCCAAGAAGGTAACAACACAAAGGGCGTGGAGCCTTTTGACACATACTGTCCAGAGTAACTGGCAGACTTCAATGACGCCTATCAACATCTCCTGACGGATGCCCACTGTCAAGCGACAGTAAATCATGGTTCGATGTTCTCTGGTCGCTAAGGGTGGCACAAAAGAAGAGCCACTAAGTGCCATCCTTGCCCAGGAATATCAACCTGGCGTGTCAATCGAGGATACCGCACGAATTTGACAACACAAACATGGAACCAAATCGAGATGTACGTGACACAGACCACCAAGAGAAACTTAATGAGAGGGCAGAGACGGCGGGATTGCACGCAACAGATGGACAAAAATCCCTACTGACAGCTGCGGCGACGCACCCCCTTCCCCTCCCCTTGTATTGTGCCTCGGAACAGTGGAAATAGTGAGTGTATCAGTGAACAGTGATTATACGGTTCTTAGTTCAATGCATATACGTGTGTTTCTGTCACAGAAACTTTGACTCGTGTGTTTTGCAGGGATTCGATTTATTGGTGTTTACTAGACTGACTCTTCTATTTTGTAGGTGTTCTATTTATTGTTTATTTTAGACTTTGACTCTTGTATTTTGCAAGGTGTTTTATTTATTGGTGGTTTTTTTTTTTAGATGTTGACTAGTGTACTGTTTTATTGATCAATGTTTGTTCTTGTGTGATGTATTAGATTTGTGTTATTTTGTTTCGTAATTTCATTCATGTGGCATTGCTTCGTTTATCAGTCAGATTGCTATTCATTCTCATTGGACTGTGATCGATTAGCCTTTGCATGAGGCATATTTATAGTGAGGAACCCCTTAAGGGTAACAATCACATAATTAATTGTATTTTCAGTATAATGACACAGTGCTCATTGTTTGCTAAGTAACTGAAATATAGTAGAGTGATTAAATTAATGCCACATAGTTATGTTAATTCTACAAATTATTAGTTTTATTAGATATAGAATTTTTTTTGCGATAACGACTTTGTAAAACATGGTTTTTTTCTTATCAATTTTTGCTTTTGCGGATTGTGCATTGTAATGTTCTGCTTTATAATACTGATGTTATTTCATGTTCTTTTTTAATTGCTGTGGCACCTTTGCTATTTTCATAAATTTTGCAACAGTCATAAATTTGCCTGTGATCAGTTGGCTCTTGCAATGAGCAAATATTGGTGAACTCCATAAAGGTAACAACCAGAAATTGTTTTCATATTAATGACACAGGAACCATTGTTTTTACTTACTGACCGAATTAGGTCTACACTATCTTTTAAATAGGTGTCACAGATTGTGTTCTTTTTTTTCTGTTTGAAATTAGTAGATTTTAAAGATTTGTTGAAATTATTGTGTTTTAGCAAGTAGCTGGTGACCTTTTGCCTTTTCTTTACACTTTTGGTTTAAGTAGGGTGTGAGAAGCCTGCTTGGGAATGTCCTAGCATGGCCAGAAAATTCCCTGCACAGTCTTTTCCCGGAGCGTTGGGGTTATGAAAGGTCTCTGTTGGATTCCTTTCATGTTTAATTTCGTAAATCTGTTGTCATTTATGGAGTAAATTCCTCTTCTAAATTTACTGTGGCGTTTCTGACTATCTGGGAGGAGACTGAGTAGTGGAACGTGTTACTTTTACACGTAAACAAGAACGATCTGTCACACTACTACACTTTAAAACACAGTTTATATGTAATTTCATGTCACACAGTCTCATACGGAACCTACATCCGCTTTCTGTTATATACTGTATATGATAAGATACTGTCATCCCCCTTCCCTTCTGTGTGAGAGGATGAATGATCAAATGTGTTTGTAGTTGCATGCTTGAGGGTAGCAGACAAGGCTGTCTGCTAGAGAACAGTAGGACCAACGTCGGAACAGGTAGCTACGCTTTCTTAAAGCAGAGAGGTTTCTATCCTTAGTATGGTTCTGTCCGTCCGTTGTCATGTTGGTATAGGAAGCTGCCCCTCTGGCCACTTCCGTTGTTCTTTGTGACCCACCCTCAGGAAGCACACTCAGTAGTAGGCAGTTGCAGTCTGGCGGTGGCGAGCGTCTGAAGTGGTAAGATCTCCGGCTAAGCGCGTGTCTGCTAAGTCCATAGGACAATGGATTTGTTAAGTTCAGCCTAACTGAAAATTTAATCATCTTTATCTCGGGTTTAGCTCTAAAATATCTAAGGTTATCTTAAATTGCAGCGTAGTGTAATTCTCGTGTGAAGTTCAGATTATTTTGGGGTAGTTGCTTTGTCATTACTTTGCGAGTAAAGTGGAACCACGTGTTGATCAGTAACTCTAACTAAGTTCATCAATCTTAAATGTGAATGCTTGTGTGATTATAACGTCTCGTCTTGACAATATTTTACAATATAACAACTTTTCTTTATGCTTTTCTTTATGTTCAACCCACGTGGAGTGTACTTTGCGAGACCAGTACCACGTGCTTATATAACTGTTTGACCCATCAGGTTAATAGTAAGACGTTAGTAACCAGTTCAAGGTTTTGCTTTTGTCAATTGCTTTTCGATCTAATGTATTTTAATTATCAAAATTATTGTGGAGTTGTACGCTTTGTGTAAACCAAGTTGACCACGTGGAGCATGTGGTGTAATCATCAAAGTAGCCCTCAGCTATTCTTTTTGCGAAGACTTCACAAAGAGTTAATATGAATTTAGTATACCAGTGTGTGGTAATTACATGACGGACAGGATTGTGGTATGAACGTAATTTCTTTGGGTAAAAACTGAATCTGTTGGTTGTGGTTAATTTCTTCTTGCTTATGTTTCAATGTTCTTCGTGAGTTATTTTATGAATGCAGTGTCGTATGCAGTCTCCCAATCTTGGCTCCATATTTTGTGTGTTCCGTAAGATTACAATCTCACATTTTTCAATCGTAAATAAGGCACCAGCTCAGTTATAACTCACGTATAATATGCTGAAATTTCAATGAACAATCATAAAATAAATTTCCAAATATAAACTGATTTCTTTCTTTTTATTTAAATTCTCTTTTTATATATATATATATTACCGGTTTTGTATGACTGTTAAAAGATTATCATTAATGTTAGTCTGCTTGGTAAACCTAGACTAAATATCTGATGAAACAGTTGCCCAGTAATCCACGGTTAACGTCCCCAGACAGATCACGGCTTTTAACCCACTTTCATTGTCAATTAGCACCGATATCAGCATACCAAATTAAAGTTACAATATTACAAGTTTAAATTGGTGCTCGATTCGTTTCTGGACACCATTGTATACACCATTCACCACAGATGCTTCGACATAGCCTTAGCCTAAACACTTTCTCACTTCTGGGCGCTTTCGAGTCCTAACGCAAACTGACCTTTGACCTGCGTAAAGGAAGTAAAAGATTCGCTTATCTTTAACTGAGAGTGATTTCCAAAGAAATTTTTGATTATTTTAACTGAATTTGCTAATGTTCCTTCCTTTCTTTTCCATTTTCACTTTATTCTAATGTTTTCTTTTCTTCGGGCGCCAGGATCACGTTACCTTCGGGAGCTTTGGTTCTCGCCCCAGCCTAGTTACTACGCCCATCCTATGTATTATCGCTGTATAGTGTGTTTCATGGTGCGGCGGTTCTTCTCCACTTTTCGTCTAAGAGTAAAAAACAGATTACGATGTGACGCAGTGATCAACAATACACGAATCCCTGCAGCGGTCTGCGCCGTTGCTTAGAAACAGTTCGAGACGAATCGCGTAGCAAACAACGTGAGTGTTTCCTTCGTTTTCATCGACAACGTAAGAAAACCGTGACATGCCGTAAGAACACAAAGCAACGATAGCAGTCAGAAGGTAAGCCATGAGCAAACATCTCAGTTCGGCCAATACGTGGCACCTGAAACACAGACCTCAAATCGATTGCACCTTTCTGCAGACGCTTAGGATAAATTTTTATCACGGGCGCGTATATTCAATGAATATGGAGACCACCGATCATTCCGTCACATTCAGTGTAATTTGATTTTGCAAACCACTCATCAAGACTATTTATCAAGGTCAGTCTGAGGCAGTTTGTCTTGGAAAAACAGGAATTTTATGAATCTTGTAATTAGAGGAAAACAGGGACAGCACAAAGTTAACGTTCTCCCACGAAGTTACCGTGCAAGTTCTCGCTGTATTCGCTCATACAGATAATGTTCGAAAAGTCGAGTGTATTTCTATAATGCCTTGAAATACATTATTTTCATCTACATATCATGACAAACAGTACGTTTTTATAATAATTCCTAAGTGATTATAGGCCTATTTCATGCATCAAATCTTTTCTGACAAGAAAACAAGCGTCAGAGAGAGTTTGCGATATTAATAGACAGCTTTGATCACTGCCGTGATGTTAATGTATGCTCTGACGTCATTGCTTGGCTCGTGTTTTGAATTAGATTTCTGTACAACTTACGGTCTGTCATGTTCTCGTTGGTTTAGAGTCATATTTTTTTTTTTCAATCTCTGCTGTGAAATAAACAAAATACTGTCTGTTTTGTATCTGCGGGACTTCTAACGTATCGTCATTTAATAGCCCTTTCAACTGTAAAATGTGGAGGACATCGCGGGCCGTAGCATTGCGACAGATTTAGAAGATATTTTTTAAGAGAACGGGAGTGTTGAAAGTTGATTCCTCCCATGCTAAAATTAGCTGAGGAGCCTAGGGATCATACTTTGCTGTTCCATTTTGTAGTATTGAGGATTTTTTTGTCACTCATAACTTGTTCATTGTGTAGCTATGTGGAAATACTCAGCTGCTGTTGGTGAGTACTACTGAACATCCTCTAACAGCAATTACTATTTGCGTAATAGTGTTTGTGTTTGATGGTTTTGAGCTGTGCTTAATGGGTTTCTGTTTTTTTTTTTTTATTATTTAAACGGTGATACGCTATCTTAACCCTGTCCAACCTGCCTTTCGGGGAATATGACAATGGATTATGTAATTTGTGTGAAATACATTGTAGATCACGTCGTAGCTGATATTTGATGTAACAGTCTCCACGTAATCTGTATAGCTAATGTTTGTTTACCAAAACTAACTTTTATTTGCTTGTAATTACTAGTCCATACTGTTCATTGTTGTGTAGACGATAGCTATAGAACTGTTTTTACGGTACTCAATCCGTTTTCTTTCCGACAAATAATTAAAGTTCTTATTGTCATAACTCTTTCTATTATCTTGGTACATACAGTCGTAGATGCGTATCGCCAACTCCACCTGAGCTATGTACTATGTCAGCTTCGATTCATGTGAGGTAAATATTTTTCTTAGTTCGCAGTGTTTATCTTGGTCTGCGCTACAGCTGTATACCACTTTACGATACTCCATTCGATTTCTTTGCAAAAATATTTGCCGTATCAATATGCGATTGATAATAATAGCTATTATTCCGACCATTTTTTTCGATGTAACTATAATTTTCTGTGCTATTTATATTTCAAGATTTTATCAATCGTATGATGTGATAATCGACATATTGTCGTATGTCGCATCACTGCTGAAAACCGACGGTTGGTATCAGAATTTCCCCCTTATCCTTACCAGGATACAGGTTGGCTGGCAGCTTTTCGAGGAGCTCTTTGCGGCGTGGGGGAGTAGCCATGTATGTGAAAAACGGCATCCCATTTGAGTCAATTGATGTTTCAAAGTACTGCACTGAAAAGGTGTTTGAATGTTGTGCAGGTGTGGTTAAATTTAACGGAGCTAAACCTCTAACTGTTGTTATTTATAGATCCCCAGACTCCGATTTCACAACATTTTTGCTAAAGCTAGAGGAGGTTCTTGGTTCACTTTATAGGAAATACCAGAAGTTAGTTATATGTGGTGACTTCAATATTAATTTTATAAGTGATTGTGTAAGGAAGAGGATGCTGGTAGACCTCTTTAATTCATATAATCTTATGCAAACCGTATTCTTTCCAACGAGAGTGCAAGGGAACAGTAGAACAACCATAAACAACATTTTTGTTCATTCCTCATTACTAGAAGGGCATTCTGTTAGCAAAAAGGTGAATGGCCTTTCAGATCATGATGCACAAATTTTAACTTTAAAAGATTTTTGTGCTGCAACACGTGTTAAATATAGTCATCAGCTGTTCAGAAAAGCTGATCCAGTTGCTGTAGAGACCTTTGTAAACCTTATAAAGGAACAAGAGTGGCAAGATGTTTATAGCGCTGATACAGTAGACGCTAAATATAATGCTTTTCTCAAGACTTTTCTCATGCTCTTTGAAAGTTGCTTTCCGTTAGAACGTTTAAAACAGGGTACTAGCACAAACAGGCAGCCTGGGTGGCTGACTAGGGGGATAAGAATATCTTGTAGAACAAAATGGCAATTATATCAAAACGTTAGAAACAGTCAAAATCTAAATGCAGCAGCCCATTACAAACAATATTGTAAGGTGCTTAAAAATTTTATTAGGAAGGCAAAAAGTATGTGGTACGCAGATAGAATAGCTAAGTCTCAGGATAAAATTAAAACCATATGGTCAGTCGTAAAGGAAGTTGCTGGTCTGCAGAGACAGGTCGAGGATATAGAATCATTGCGTAGTGGGAATGTCCGTGTTACTGATAAGTCGCATATATGTACAGTATTTAATAATCACTTTCTGAATATAGCACGTGAACTAAATAGAAACCTAGTCCCAAAAGGGAATCATATAGCGCTCTTACAAAAAAGTGTTCCGAGACTGTTACCTGAAATGCTCCTCCATGATACTGACAAGAGGGAGATTGAATTAATAATTAAATCACTAAAGACCAAGAACTCTAATGGATATGACGGGGTATCTAGCAGAATACTGAAGTATTGTTCTATGTATGTTAGCCCAGTTCTCAGCCATATCTGTAACTTTTCCTTTAGGAGTGGTCGGTTTCCTGACCGATTAAAGTACTCGGTAGTGAAGCCACTTTATAAAAAGGGAGACATGGATAATGTTGACAGTTTTAGACCTATTTCTATGCCATCGGTGTTTGCTAAAGTTATCGAGAAGGTTGTATATACAAGGTTACTGGAGCATTTAAATTCACGTAATTTGCTGTCAAATGTTCAGTTTGGTTTTAGAAATGGTTTAATAACTGAAAATGCTATATTCTCTTTTCTCTGTGAGCTTTTGGACGGATTAAATAAAAGGTTGCGAACGCTAGGTGTTTTCTTTGATTTAACGAAGGCTTTTGACTGTGTTGACCACAAAATATTACTGCAGAAGTTGGACCATTATGGAGTAAGGGGAGTAGCTTACAATTGGTTCGCCTCTCACTTTAAGAACAGAAAACAGAAAGCAATATTGAGAGTGGTAGTGATGTTCAGTCCCAATGGAGCACTGTTAAGTGGGGCGTTCCCCAAGGGTCAGTGCTGGGGCACTGCTGTTTCTTATTTATATAAATGATATGCCTTCTAGTATTACAGGTGATTCAAAAATATTTCTGTTTGCTGATGACACCAGCTTGATAGTGAAGGATCTTGTGTGTAACATTGAAACAGTAACAAATAATGTAGTTCATTAAATAAGTTCGTGGTTTGTGGAAAATAATTTGATGCTAAATCACAGTAAGACTCAGTTTTTACAGTTTCTAACTCACAATTCAACAAGAACCGATATTTAGATCAGACAGAATAGGCATATTATAAGCGAGACGGAACAGTTCAAGTTCCTAGGCGTTCGGATAGATAGTAAGCTGTTGTGGAAAGTCCATGTCCAGGATATTGTTCAGAAGCTAAATGCTGCTTTATTTACCATTAGAACAGTATCTGAAATAAGTGACACTTCAACACGAAAAGTAGTCTACTTCGCATATTTTCATACGCTTATGTCGTATAGTATTATTTTTTGGGGTAATTCTTCTGATTCAAAAAGGGTATTTTTGGCTCAAAAACGGGCTGTTCGAGCTATATGTGGTGTAAGTTCGAGAACCTCTTGTCGACCCCTATTCAAAAATCTGGGAATTCTGACATTGCCCTCACAGTATATATTTTCTTTAATGTCGTTTGTTGTTAGCAATATTAGCCTATTCCCAAGAGTTAGCAGCTTTCACTCAGTTAATACTAGGCAGAAATCAAATCTGCATGTAGAATGCACTTCCTTGACTCTTGTGCAGAAAGGGGTGCAGTATTCTGCTGCATCCATTTTCAATAAGCTACCACAAGAACTCAAAAATCTTAGCAGTAGCCCAAACTCTTTTAAGTCTAAACTGAAGAGTTTCCTCATGGCTCACTCCTTCTATTCTGTCGAGGAGCTCCTGGAAGAGCTAAAAAATTAAGCAAATTCCAGTGTTACATTGTTGATTTTCTTCATTTAAACTTATGACTTGTCACCTGAATATGTTTTTTTATATTTCATTTTATCTGTTTATAATATCGTGTTATAATTTCATGTATTGACTCGTTCCATGACCATGGAGACTTCTCCTTAATTTGGTCCCACGGAACAATAAATAAATAAATAAATAAATTTCCCTTTCAAATCATATTCATCGAATGAAATACGAATTCAGAGTTTTGTTTCTGTTAATGTGTATGAATAATGTGAATTAGCTTTAATGTCTGCATTAGCGCTGTTGGTCCCCTCAATCCCAGTACAATGCCTCCACACTTTCTTGGGTTCTCGTCTCCCAGTATTGAATCGGTAGAGGTATTCGAGTTGTTGATCTGTTAATTTCTCTCCTAGCACACTTAGAAAAATTATCTGCTACATTACTCAACTTACCTTGGATTTCTTTTTTTTTTTTTAGTTTATTGGAAGCGGTGATGGCCTGACTGCAGTCTAACCATCAAGGAAATGTTCAGACTTAAATAATGTGCTACTTACGTAAAAAAAATTATTGATGGCAACAACTTTGCGACTATGTTTGATCAGTTCATTATTAACCTTACAAAATTTCATTTTCCTGATACCTTTTCCCCGCTTTACTATGTACTTTTCCAAATAGTTTTTATGTCCTCGCTGAATAAGGTTTTTTTATTCAAACATACTTTAAGGGAGAAGGGCGATTAGAATCTAAATCCGACCACCCAGACGTAGGTTTCTCGTGATATCTCTAAATCTCTTAAGGCAAATACCGGAATTGTTTCTTTGGAATGTCAGCCGCTTTCCTTCCCATTCCTTCTCCAATCCGACGTTGTGGTCCATCAATATTCTAAGGGACTTCAAAACCTTATCTTCCGCCCTTTTTTGAAAATGCGTACGCTGTAATTCTATATACCATTTATTTAGAATTTTACAATTAAGTTTCTAATGTGATCGAACGCTGTAATCAACCAGATCTACAGATAATTTTTAACACGATATTCTGTTTATGTTTATAGCACTCGAGTCAAGAACAGTTAATCTAATTGTACAGGTTAAGCTAACAGGATAGCTATTATCAAAGAAGTACCTACACTGAAGCGCCAAAGAAACTGGTACAGGCACGCGTATTCAAATACAGAGATATGTAAACAGGCAGAACTCGGCGCTGCGATCGTCAACGCCTGTGTAAGATAACTGGGACACAGCATCTCCGAGGTAGCATTGACATGGGGATTTTCCCGTACGACCATTTCACGAATGTACTGTAAATATCGAAAAAGATCCTCCAAGAAGGGGACAAACGACGACTGAAGAGGATCATCCAACGTGACAAAAGTGCAACCCTTCAGAAAATTGCTGCAGATTTCAATGCTGGGCCATCAACAAGTGTCAGCGTGCGAACCATTCAGCGAAACATCATCGACAAGGACTTTCGGAGCCGAAGGTCCACTCTTGTGCCCTTCGTGACTACACGACTCTAAGCTTTACGCCTCGCGTGGGCCCGTCAACATCGACATTCGACTGTTGATCATTGGAAACATGTTGCCTGGTCCGACGAGTCTCGTTTCAAATTGTATCGAGTGGATGGACGTATTCGGGTATGGAGACAACCTCATGAACACATTGACCCTGCATGTCAGCAGGAGACCGTTCAAGCTGGTGGAGGCTCTGTAATGGTGTGGGGCGTGTGCAGTTGGATATGGGACCTCTGATACGTCTCGATACGACTCTGACAGATGACACGTGTGTAAGCATCCTATTTGATCACTTGCATCCATTCATGTCCATTGGCATTCTGAACTTGGGCAATACCAACAGGACACTGCCTTACCCCACACATCCATATTCGCTACAGAGTGGCTCTAGGAACACTCTTTTGACTTTAAACACTTCCTCTGCCCACCAAACTCCCCAGACACGAACATTATTGAGCATATGTGGGATTCCTTACAACGTGCTGTTGAGGAGAGGTCTCCACCCATGCCTACTCTTCATGGTGTTAGTTCCCTCCAGCGCTACTTGAGACATTAATCGATTCGATGCCACGTAGTGTTGCGGCTCTTCTGCCTGCTCGCCGAGGCCCTACACCATTTTGGACAGGTGTGCCACTTTCTTTGGCTGTTCAGTGTATTTCTGTGCTACAGAGCCCACCATATTACAAAAAATGGATGTATGTGCGAGTGCACGTATGTTACACATCACCTAAACGGCAGGACAGCTGTCAGCGACATTTGACACGCATATCCCCTACTGTCAGGCAACTATCGCTGCAGGGGTAATAACCATGTACCAACCGTAGTTCAAGATATATGATGTCTTAAACACCGAGATACGTGAAAAACTGCTGCATCATGCATGATGTTTTAATACATTTATTGTTTACTACTAAGACACTCCGACAGTCGAGTCAACTTAAGGAAATCACAGATACGTTGAGAGGTGGCATGAGCCCCCTCTCACATTTCTATCTTACGATTCTCCTCTCTAATTGCATGTGGTGAAAAGTTGCTATTCCTTCACACGCGGACTTCCCACGCAGCGTCTCTTGTCACCCGGGTGGTCCGGTGACAGGCGGGCTCTGCTAAGCCGACGGGTGTGAGGAAGTCGAGTGAATGCTTTGCAAACGCCGACATTGTCAAAAGACACGCCCGGAGGGGTCTGAAGTAGCGGCTGGGCTAGAGGTTCCGTTACTTCGCAGAATCTTAGCGAAAACACTTTCTGGCGGGCTACCAGCGAGGCGTGGGAATGACTTGTGTACCCAGGCAGTTGTGGCGGGAAAATTCCCGCGCTTTCTGCAAAATAGTAACTGTGATTGGCTTGCTCAGGGCATAGCTCCGTGATGCAGCAAAATCAGTGCAGAAATTGGCGCCAAGAATCTCCATTGGTGGAATGGTAGTGCTCTGGCAATGGAGTGGAATTTTCCGCCGGTTTTCGAGTTGCTGATTGGAACGTTTACCACGGCCACTGTCGTGGGGGCGGGAATGTTCGGTGTTCAGCATTGTACGGGTGCTCTGGGTAGTCGGCTCTCGCCTTTCGGTCGAGGACGTCGAATCAATCAACCATCGCCTACGGTACGCCAGATCGTGTTCTGGCAGTTAAGAAGACAGTTTGGTAATGTATGTCTGCAGCACCGGCAGATAGAGATTTTCCTAGGTGATAATCAGAGCTCAGCAGAGCGCGCCTGTTCGTCTTTTTCTAACTTTGTTCTGTCTTGAGTACCAGCAATTAATGTTGGGTTAGTTGTGTGTCTCTCTTATGATTTGAGTAGCAAGGAATTGGCTCCACATACCACTTCGTCTTAAACCTCACAATCTAGTTTAGGGACAACTTCACCTTTACAGTGTTTGTATGAGTATCCAATTTGAGCCAATTTGATGTATTGTAAATGTTTCATGTGTTTTGGTTTAGTATTTTGTGTCTAGTCTTAATAAATCATATCGTTATTTTGGACAGAACTTTCACTATGTTAATCGGTAGAGCAAACCTATCATTCCTCACTATGTTAATGAAACCTTCGTTTATTTAACTTATTTATCAAATTAAATTATTGCAGGTGCCAAACTCTTTTCTACTCCACTTGTAGGGTTGATTACAGTCAGTTCGCGTATATTTTTTTATCCTTGTGCAACAGCAAAAGTCGGAGTTAGAATAGGGGGGGGGGGGGGGCGTTTAGAGCATCATTTTACATATGTAAATTCTAGAATTTAGTGTTAAATACACTGCTAGCCCCGGCACCTCGCATAATATGGCGACCCTTAGCCTCGGATCTTTCCTGTGATCGCTGATAAGCAAGTATTATTAGTAGTAGGGACATTCAGAATTTTTTTTGCTTAATTTTTTTTATTGATTAATGCCCAAGTTTTTTTTCTGGTAGTTCTGTGTTTAGTTTTAAGTAGCGGCGCATGATTACAGTTTTTGTTTTCAGTGTATATATTTTTGGTTTGTTCATTGTTTTTGTGTTTCGTTGATGTGGTGTCCGTATCACATCGCATTTTGTCGGATTTGTGTGCGGTTTCTGTACCACATCAAGTTGCGTTTGTGATTACAGCGTTGGAACAGCGTTGTTGAAATTTTATGTCTATGTGTAAAAATACAGGGAGTAGATTATTTTTACTGTGTATTTAAGATACATTTTGTTTCTCATGAATGATCACGAGAAGTAAGGCACGACTATTAGTGAGCGAAGCTAAAACAAAAATGGATACTATAATGGATAAGGGGCACGTTACTGACGGGGATAGGTTCGGAGGTGAGATGGGCACATTTTTAGCAGGTCAGGACGACAGGGTCATTGATGAGGAAGGTGATTTGGACGCGATCTCAGAGCAGCGTTGCGGCCGTGATTATGAGAGTGAAGTAGAGGATGAAACAGAGACAGGCACACAGGTCGAGACGGTAGCAGAAGTTTATAATCAAACGAACGAGAGCAGACAGGGGCTAGCTCGGCCACGTCAGAGCTCTAGCGCCCAGGTGTCCAGAGTTACATCTCTCACGTTTGAAGAGGATCAAAAAGATGATGTAAACCCAATACTGAGCTTCCTACGATCAATGAAAGAAGAAGCTGACGAACAACGTAAGAAGGAGAAGGAAGAAGATGAGAAACAACGTAAGAAGGAGAAGGAAGAAGCTGACGAACAACGTAAGAAGGAGAAGGAAGAAGATGAGAAACAACGTAAGAAGGAGAAGGAAGAAGATGAGAAACAACGTAAGAAGGAGAAGGAAGAAGCTGACGAACAACGTAAGAAGGAGAAGGAAGAAGATGAGAAACAACGTAAGAAGGAGAAGGAAGAAGATGAGAAACAACGTAAGAAGGAGAAGGAAGAAGCGGACGAACAGCGTAAGAAGGACACTGAGGCAATAATTTCGCATATAGGAGAAATTCGTGGGGAATTACTAACAATAAAGAAAGAATGTGGAGAAGCAAAACAAATGTCAATGGTAGCACAAAAAGTAGCAGGCCTAGCCAGAACGGCAGCAACAGGGGCAATGAAAATCGCAAAAGTAACTTCTCAACTCGCAGGTCGCTTGCGACGTGCGACACAAGCCCACTCAAAATCCCTAGCGTTCTTAAAAACCCAAGGTAATATTGCGGTTACGAACATCACGAAACGAATGAAAGAAGTAGAGAGTCGGATAGCAAAACTAGAGCAAAACGGGCACACGAGCACTGCGCGTTCGGATACCAATGATGGAGTACACAGAATTGTGTCTCCGAGGAAAAGCCCGCCGTGCTCTAGGCCAGTGACAGAGTGCGGAACTAACAATGCACACGCAGAAACACCTAGTAATAGCTCCAATAATTGTAGCCCACTTAGGAGAGTGAATTCTGAGTGCCACTGCCACTGTGATACAGAGGTAGCACATCACAGTTATCAGCAAGATAGATCAGGACACTAAGCAGACGTGCAAGTATCGGAAACGAGTGACAACACCAGTGCGAGGATCGGACAGGATTTTGATCACAATCACTTCCTGTCGATACTAAAATTCCAAAAGTTCAGAGATAATGGAGGGTCGATGCATCCCAAGAGCTGGGTGATGCAGTTTTCAAATTCATTACCGTCATCATGGCCAACCCTGGCAAAATTAGAATTCATGTGTGGACACATCGAAGGCCGAGCCGCGGAAAAGATGCGGGGTGTGGCAGCGACGTGTCAGACTTAGGAATTTGTTGATGCGTTCCTGGGGATCTACTGGTCAAAGGAAACGCAAGACAGGATTAAAGACGAAATAATATTTTGTCCTGAACTGGAAGTGTCCGGGCATAAGAGCGCAACCAATTTTTTTTATGATTTACTCAAGAAGAATCAGTTTTTAGATAGTCCATATAGCAAGGGAGAAATCATCAAATTTTGTTTTTCCAAATTGCCTGTTAGGTATCAACAGACACTTGTCGGCAAGTGTGGATCTGACATCGAAGCATTCAAGAGTCTATTGCGCGAACTCGAAGTAGTCTTCGATAAACAAGACGCAAAGGACAGGAAGAAGGCGCAAAATAACAAATACCACGGGCCAGCAAGGGCAGACGACAACAGATCGCATAATCGCACTCGTCAGTTAGGAAACCAGGGTTACGGAAATGAAGGTTACGCAATTCAAGATTATGGAAACCAGAGACACGGAAAACAGAACGTCAGGGAACAGGGTCAATCTAGACAAGGAATCTGGGACAGGAGGAATAACGAACGGCGAAGCGACCGTAACTGGAGAGAGCGAAATCAAGGACCACAGGAGAACCAGGAGATTGAAATTGGACCTGCAAATCCTAAGGCACGTCAGAGGAGGGGGAGTCTGACAAGGGATTGGCGTTAGTCCATAGGACTCCACCACATCTTTCACACAAAGAAGTTCGTGGAATAATAGTACTTTAAGTGGTGTACATAGTAGAATAGGCAAATATATGAACCTTTCTTCGGGGAACAATAATCGTTGCATTAATAGATTAAGGTTGTTAAAGTATTAACACGCTGCGTTTTCTCGCATAAGAATTTTCTGCTGTTAACTTTTTTTGTCTATGTTCGGGATCTCCTCTGTCGTTGCGATAAGAGGCTCTACCTTTCCATGAGCAATGTTTTTGTCGTTTCCTATCTGGTGTCCATGTTAAGGGATAAAGATGAGTGACGAGATGTCGCACAAACGGGCGCATACAAGAACGTGCTCTTAGAAGCGTTCTGAGAAGTCGTGATACGCTCCATAGCGGCCACAACCAGTTCGTGAGACGTTCATACCAATGCTTGCAGGCACGCGTCAGTGCGCTGCAAGATTGTGGTATATTGCGTGATTTCGAAGATGAATATGGGCAGTATAGTTTTTGCAGAGCTGCGCCAGCATCGTTGTCTTGCAAGTCGGGGTGAACCTGTGAGCGTTTGACGCCAATGGTGCCCTAGACGATAGAAATGCGGGCATAAAGCCTACCATGCCAATGTGCAGGTTGGGGATTTAGCGTGCTGCTCGTGACTGTCACAGATGAATAACTAAGGAATTATACTTGGAGATTCGTGACATACTGTGTAGCTGGCGTGTGTTGGGCGACTGAATCCTCAACAGGAACCAGTCCTGGCTTGGTCATATTACATTGCCTCTGGAAAGGTGTGCTTTGATCGCGAATACTGCATAACGTAGAAAAAGAAGTTGCAACTATAAGTTTATTGTCTTGTATAGCCATGGCTAACCCAGTCTCTGGAGTTTCAGTGAGGCGTAGTGAGAACTCGGAGGCCATGTCGTACGGCGCGCACATCACTGTCGTCAATAGCGGCGGGCAGCGAGACATCTCAGCGTAACAGGAATTATGTAAGAGTATTGTATAAGGTAAACAAAAAAAATAAATAAATAAAATAAATAAATAAATAAAAGGGAAAGTACGATATACTAGGATAAGTTAAACTGTAGGATTTAACAATAACTAGATTATTATTGTGGGGGTTTTCTACCACAAGTGTGGCGCGCGCCTGTTGAGATGCTATTTTTCAGGTCACCAAACCACAGACCCGAGATGGAGGGACGACGGGCGAGCGAAAGTAGCATAGTTGCATGTTCCTTATAGCACAGTAAAACTTAGACCTGCATAACAACATAATTGAATTAAAAGACATAGAATGTAGATCGTTGGCAAATGGTAGTTAACTCCTGAGCATGTCTACTGTCGATCTATATAATTAATAGTAATATTAGTGCGGGCCCGCACATTTAGTTCTTCATCCAATATAGCGTCACACACCATGTACAATAGTGAGATCGGTCTCTACACAAATATCAAGATAAATTATTTCCATGATTTTTGTTATGATAGCTACAGATAAATAACTATAAAATTAAAATTAGAGTGTCTGAAATGACAGACCATCAATGTATCGTGATGTAAATTTATTATAACATAGAAGGTCATGGGGAAAAGTTAGGCATAAGATTTTTGTAAGAATTGTGCAGATGACGGGGATCATGGCAATGCAGAGGCCAGCCGGAGGTCATCGGCTACCTGCAAGAAGAAAGCGTCAGTGCGCTACCTGACGTGAAGGGCGCGAGAACATCCGGTCCTACAAGCTGACAGTCACCGGGCCGTATACCTGAGGGATTACGCGGGATCCTCGCCGGGCCACAAGCGAAAGTGAGGCTGGCCGTTGACACTGACACGCAACCCACATGCGACAGCCTGCTAGCTCTCCGGACGCGGCAGCCGTTTGGAGGGATTCCCTGCGGCAGACCACGTTGTCGTGAGTACACGAAGAAGATCACATATCGTGTCAGAACCTGCGCCCCATGTGCCTCAGGACAGAAAGGGACGCTATATACTCACCTGTTTGGGTTTTTACAACTCACTAGCATTGGCCGATCTGCATACACAAAGCAGTATCGTGCCACACTAACAAATGTATGGTCTCATTTCTAACTTATCCTCTCTATTAGAGAGCAGTTTTAGCAATCGTCGCTCCTAGTTCGATCCTGTAAGGATGACCTCACACACTTGTGGAGTCACTCCGCGTGCCATCATCCCTCGTCGAACTGCAACATTGGGAAACATAAAGTACTGTCCAGCGAGAGAAGAGGCCTAGACTAGTGATGTATCCCAACAAGTAGACCTCAGAGACAATTAATCGACGTGAGGAGAGCCTATCACTGTGTCTTCCTACCATATTGCCGTCATCATATGCGTGGGTCTTGGTCCAATCTCAACAGTGTACTGCAGATGCTCCAGCATACCCTATTACCGTTGCAACAACGTAGCAGCAACACCCGACGTTTAGCCCTATGTGATGTCAGTAATGTGTAATTTGTGAAGTGCTTCGAATATTTCTAACAATGTGATTTAGTGCCTCATTCTCAGCACAGTCGTGAACATTGTGCAATGTGCACGCACAACTTGATGCCCCATGAACCTTGTTTTTTTTTCTTTCTTTTCTTTCTTAAATTTCTTTCTCTAGTGTTGTTTTTGTAATGTATGTTATACCTGGTATGTGGTTGTGTTTTACACTGTAATTCTTATTACAAATTACTGTATTGTTCTCCACACCATGTTTTTTTTGTATTTTGTATTTATTGTTGTGTGTATGCAAACAGTGTGCCTGAAGTCCCCATAAACTGAAGCAGATACCACCACTGTCAATGTGAATGGACCATCAGGTCAGGGAACATTTTGTAAAGGTTATTCTTGCTGCAGGGAGACAGAATGAATCGGAGGTTGTAATTAGATTCTGAAAGCTCACAAAGAGATTGTTAACTTAAATAGTATCATGTGTGAGTGAGTTCAGGTTAGTTTCAAGATTCAAATTGTTGTAAAATCTTGGGCATTTAATTGCGGAGCACTCCAACTCTGATTGTAAAGAATAAATTGCTCCATATTTGGCTCACATGCCCGGGCCATATTTAGAGAGTGAATATCTGTGTGAATCGGTGTTTGGAAGGGTCTCCCTGGGCATGGATGTGTGATGTGAGTGTTAGAGTTCCATATTAAGAAGGTGAAGTTGGCTACATCATAAATAATCCTCCTTCTATGAGCTGCATTTTTCAGTTGCAGTGATTTTCTTTATAGAATGCGGCATGTGGAGTCAGTTTGCAAGATTGTTCTTGGGCGATTGACTCACTACCTTGCTCCTAAGTGACCCAACCGCTCACCAATTACAATCTAAAATGGCGTAGGGGCAATGAGAGGTGGCATGAGCCCCCTCTCATATTTCTATCTTACGATTCTCCTCTCTAATTGCATGCGGTGAAAAGTTGCTATTCCTTCACACGCGGACTTCCCACGCAGCGTCTCTCGTCACCCAGGTGGTCCGGTGACAGGCGGGCTCTGCTAAGCCGACGGGTGTGAGGAAGTCGAGTGAATGCTTTGCAAACGCCGACATTGTCAAAAGACATGCCCGGAGGGGTCTGAAGTAGTGGCTGGGCTAGAGGTTCCGTTACTTCGCAGAATCTTAGCGAAAACACTTTCTGGCAGGCTACCAGCGAGGCGTGGGAATGACTTGTGTACCCAGGCAGTTGTGGCGGGAAAATTCCCGCGCTTTCTGCAAAATAGTAACTGTGATTGGCTTGCTCAGGGCATAGCTCCGTGACGTAGCAAAATCAGCGCAGAAATTGGCGCCAAGAATCTCCATTGGTGGAATGGTAGTGCTCCGGCAATAGAGTGGAATTTTCCGCCGGTTTTCGAGTTGCTGATTGGAACGTTTACCACGGCCACTGTCGTGGGGGCGGGAATGTTCGGTGTTCGGCATTGTACGGGTGCTCTGGGTAGTCGGCTCTCGCCTTTCGGTCGAGGACGTCGAAGCAATCAGCCATCCCCTACGGTACGCCAGATCGTGTTCTGGCAGTTAAGAAGGCAGTTTGGTAATGTATGTCCGCAGCACCGGCAGATAGGGATTTTCCTAGGTGATAATCAGAGCTCAGCAGAGTGCGCCTGTTCGTCTTTTTCTAACTTTGTTCTGTCTTGAGTACCAGCAATTAATGTTGGGTTAGTTGTGTGTCTCTCTTATGATTTGAGTAGCAAGGAATTGGCTCCACATACCACTTCGTCTTAAACCTCACAATCTAGTTTAGGGACAACTTCACCTTTACAGTGTTTGTATGAGTATCCAATTTGAGCCAATTTGATGTATTGTAAATGTTTCATGTGTTTTGGTTTAGTATTTTGTGTTTAGTCTTAATAAATCATATTATTATTTTGGACAGAACTTTCATTCTGTTAATCGGTAGAGCAAACCTATCATTCCTCACTATGTTAATGAAACCTTCGTTTATTTAACTTATTGATCAAATTAAATTATTGCAGGTGCCAAACTCTTTTCTACTCCACTTGCAGGGTTGATTACAGTCAGTTCGCGTATATTTTTTTATCCTTGTGGAACAGCAAAAGTCGGAGATAGAATAGGGGGGGGGGGGGGGGTTAGAGCATCATTTTACATATGTAGATTCTAGAATTTAGTGTTAAATACACTGCTAGCCCCGGCACCTCGCAACGTGGCAGCACTTTTGAGAGCTTTCAACTGCGAAGCACAAACGATTGTCGAAAACAATAGCCGTCTATAGAGCTAGGAAGAGGGGTTGTCATAGAGTCGCCAACAAAATCGCATAGTAGACACTCGGAGCAGCTGCGCCCAGTGTACAGAAACTGTTCGGGATTGTCTCACACCGAGTCCACTGCAAGAGTAAATGTGAGGTTTCATTTCTAGTAGAAAATTGGCAGAATGAATACCATGGAAATGTCGTGTCTATAAGCTAATACATTATATTTTTCACTGACACCAAATGTGTTGGTCAGATATTTTCACTCTGTGGACCAGGCTGGATAGCCGGGAGTGTTATGTCGTCACTTCCCGAACACGGGGAGTCGTCAGAGCCTTGACCACGACATCTGCTCGCGTCTAGTCCCTTTTGATCTACTGAGCTAATTAGTACGTGTTCGACTCCATCTACACATTGATATGACCTGGGTAAAGGAGATAAATCATTAATTTATCTTGGCCTCAGAATGATTTCCGAAACGATGACTGGCTTTTTAACGTAACGAACCACTTTACTTGACTGAAAAAATTTTACTTAATTTTCCATATATTCGTTTTATTTTAATTTTTCCTTGGCTTTCTGTCTGACTAAAGGAATCTCTTATCATTGGTGACACAGGAAAGCGCTGTAGTTGCTCCAGCCTACTTACGCTCCTTCACACGGCAATTTCTCATGAAAATAGAGCCAGTGCCAAGTCCGAAAATTCTGCTAAACTGGTGCTAATACGATTTCTCATCCCAACAAGACCGTGAGGGAAAATTAAAGCTCCTTAAGAAGCTAATAAGCATCCAATCTGGTGGTTGAGGTACTTACGCAGATGAATGATCCGTATTAGTCTATCAATCTGGTCTGATAAGAAACATTTCACGTCTTCTAAGTGGTAGTACTAGGGTGTCCACATATGCTAGAAAACTGCACTTTCTAATCGTATTGGTGATGTTGCTATTTTAATTTCTATTGCTTGAATATTGAATTGGTAATTTTCATCGAATTATAAAGTAAGGCGAAACACGCTATTGTGAGAGACATGTGTCCCATGCCACATTTAAATAGCACAAATATTCATTATCGTTTACGTATAGTAAACAAAAGCTGTCAAAAATCAGAACTGGCAGTTATATGCCAACACTATGTTCCTTCTACTTTATTTATTTATTTAACCTGATCTGATTATGGCCATCTGGCCCTCTCCTACGCCGGACCAGGGTTTCCTAATACAGTAAATTTTTTACTTCGTAGTTACCTAAGAAATAACAGCTTTAATATGACAAATAGTATGAAAATGATCTGAGTATTTGCAGTGGCAGTGTGATTAAATAATACTGACTATGAACTTTAAAGTTCATATTTGCAGTACTTGTGCTACTGCATCTGCTGCCACGAATAGTGATAACAACAATGATGTTAATAATAATAACAATGACAATAATAACAAGATGGGTAGTGGCAGATATAAAAAGAATCTACAGGTGCACAAAATACACTACTGGCCATTAAAATTGCTACACCAAGAAGAAATGCAGATGGTAAACGGGTATTCATTGGACAAAGATATTATACTAGAACTGACATGTGATTTTCACGCAATTTGGCTGCATAGATCCTGAGAATTCAGTACACAGAACAACCACCTCTGGCCATAATAGCGGCCTTGAAACGCCTGGGCATTGAGTCAAACAGAGCTTGGATGGCGTGTACAGGTACAGCTGCCCATGCAACTTCAACACGATACCACAGTTCATCAAGAGTAGTGACTGGCGTATTGTGACGATCCAGTTGCTCGGCCACCATTGACCAGACGTTTTCAATTGTTGAGAGTTCTGGAGAATGTGCTGGCCAGGGCAGCAGTCGAACATTTTCTGTATGCAGAAAGGCCCGTACAGGACCTGCAACATGCGGTCGTGCACTATCCTGCTGAAATGTAGGGTTTCGCATGGATCGAATGAAGGATAGAGCCACGGGTCATAACAAATCTGAAATGTAACGTCCACTGTTCAATCTGTCGACAGCGCGAACAAGAAGTGACCGTGACGTGTAACCAATGGCACCCCATACCATCACGCCGGGTGATACGCCATTATGGCGATGACGAATACACGCTTCCAATGTGCGTTCACCGCGATGTCGCCAAACACGGATGCGACCATCGTGATGCTGTACCATAACCTGGATTCATCCGAAAAAATGACGTTTTGCCATTCGTGCAGCCAAGTTCGTCACTGAGGCGCTCCTGTCTGTAATGCAGTGTCAACGGTAACCGCAGCCACGGTCCCCGAGCTGATAGTCCATGCTGCTGCAAACGTCGTCGAACTGTTCGTGCAGATGGTTGTTACCTTGCAAACGTCCCCATCTTTTGTCTCAGGGATCGAGACGTAGGTGCACGATCCGTTACAGCCATGCGAATAAGATGCCTGTCATCTCCACTGCTACTGATACGAGCCCGTTGGGATCCAGCACGGCGTTCCGTATTACCCTCCTGAACCGACCGATTCCATATTCTGCTAACAGCCAATGGATATCGACCAACGGAAGCAGCAATGTCGCGATACGATAAACCGCAATCGCGATAGGCTACATTCCAACCTTTATCAAAGTCGGAAACGGGTTGGTACGCATTTCTCCTCCTTACACGAGGCATCACAACAACGTTTCACCAGGGAACACCGGTCAACTGCTGTTTGTGCATGAGAAATCGGGCGGAAACTTTCCTCATGTCAGCACGTTGTAGGTGACGCCACCGGCGCCAACCTTGTGTGAATGCTCTGAAAAGCTAACCATTTGCATATCACAGCATCTTTTCCTGTCGGTTAAATTTCGCGTTTGTAGCACGTCATCTTCGTGGTGTAGCAATTTTAATGGCCAGTAGTGTAGATGCTTTCTAATATAGCGAGTTCTGGGGAAAGAAAATTTAAGGCGACTGATCGGCTAAGAATACTGGAAAGTGAGGAAGGTCTGATGGGAAAGGATGTAGAACAAGAAGTAACGCATGCGTACAGGGACAATGGTAATTCTTATTGTTGCGTTAGCAGATATGTCATTAACTGTCTTCTGAAGCTAGAGATGTTACTCAGTTCTCTATAATGCGGGAGGTAATACCGGAATCGAGATTCTGCTACTGAAAAGGACTTCGAAAAAGTGACTGAACGCTGGAACGGGACAGATATGATTTTACTCTGATGGGAACGGGTATTCCTGACATGCTGCTATGTTGTTAAGATGCATTAACGTCGAGGAGTGATACGAGGGACAGCGTTCGATGATAACACAGTAGAGAAGACAGAGGGTATGGAAATCTCTGCGCTTGTCTACACGCAGTGAGGATAGCTGTGCATATCATAATGAAATGTGATTAAAGAGTCTAACATCACAGATACAACGAACACACACACTCGTAACCATTTCCAGGCGTTGTGAGCTCTGTTCAGAAAGGCCTTGCAGGATAACCTCGCTGTCATCAATAATTGAAGGTATAAGTGTTTGTACAAGTTTCTTTTTCAGGTCAAGAGTAAATAGTTTTTATATTTTTGTAGTGCATGGAGAGATGCTGATGCTTTCTTGTGCATTGTAGTTACATTCTCAGTCCAATTTAGATTTTCATCTATTAATATTCCTAGACGCTTTGGTGAAGGAGAAAGGTTGATAGTTGTCCCATTTAGATTAAAGATGGTAGGGATTTCCGATATTTCAGACTAATGAGCCTAGAATTACCAACCAGTACCGCTTGGGTTTTACGTGTGTTCAGCTTGAAGGATATATCTTGCTCCGGCCGGAATGGCCGAGCGGTTCTAGGCGCTACAGTCTGGAACCGCGCGACCGCTACGGTCGCAGGTTAGAATCCTGCCTCGGGCATGGATGTGTGTGATGTCCTTAGGTTAGTTAGGTTTAAGTAGTTCTAAGTTCTAGGGGACCGATGACCTCAGCAGTTAAGTCCCATAGTGCTCAGAGCCATTTGAACCATTTTGATATATCTTGCGCCCATTTTGATAGTGCACATAGGTCGGTATCGAGATACACGACAGCTGTCTTCAGGTTTATTGGTTTTGCACTTAGATACAAGTGGAGGTCAACAGCGTACATGTGGTACTTGCAGCAGGACACAACGTATGACACATCATTTACGTACAATGAATACCTTTCCCCACTCTGACTTTATGGTGCCGGGTACGACGCATTGCTGGCGAGACCTCAGGTATGAATGAAACCACTGCACTGCACTTGGCGAGAAACTTGAGTGCACCATCGCCGGCGCTCCTGTCTGTAATGCAGCGTCAACGGTAACCGCATCCATAGTCCCCGAGCTGATAGTCCATGCTGCTGCAAACGTCGTCGAACTGTTCGTGCAGATGGTTGTTGCCTTGCAAACGTCCCCATCTGTTGACTCAGGGATCGAGACGTGGCTGCACGATCCGTTACAGCCATGAGGATAAGATGCCTGTCATCTCGACTGCTGGTGATACGAGGCCGTTGGGAACCAGCACGGCGTTCCGTATTACCCTCCTGAACCCACCGATTCCATATTCTGCTAACAGTCATTGGATCTCGACCAACGCGAGCAGCAATGTCGCGATACGATAAACCGCAATCGCGATAGGCTACAATCCGACCTTTATAAGAGTCGGAAACGTGATGGTACGCATTTCTCCTCCTTACACAAGGCATCACAACAACGTTTCACTAGGCAACGCCGGTCAACTGCTGTTTGTGTATGAGAAATCGGGTGGAAACTTTCCTCATGTCACACATACACTGAAGCGCCAGATTCAGATATTTGGTAGGTACAAATCACTCTGTTTCATTGCAAATACATCTACGAGGGTGTGGGTACTGTTCGAATGACTTGTAGGAGCTAGCTGAAGGAGTGACACATTTGAAGAAGAAAGCACCCGCCTAAATTTCACGCTGGAAGGACTATTGTATAGAAAATTTATGTTAATATCACCAAATGGTTCAAATGGCTCTAACCACTATGGGACTTAACATCTGAGGACATTTCGCTAGGCTTGGAACTACTAACTAACCTAAGGACATCACACACATCCATGCCCGAGGCAGGATTCTAACCTGCGACCGTAGCAACAACGCGGTTCCGGACTGAAGCGCGTAGAACCGCTCGGCCACACCAGCCGGCGTTAATATCACCATCTATAATTATATGTTCGTATCTCGATCTTAGACTTCAAAGAGCAGTTTAGAAACATGCAAACCCATCTACCTTAAGAGATACTTAGAGGAAACATGTCAGGCACTTTCTCTCACGGGATTTGGTCTCTATGAACATATATTACACTTGCCTCGCTTGGTGTAAGGAGCGTACACATTGGACGACTGAACAGCGGAAAAACGTTATGTGGATTGACAAATCACGGTACACAATGTGGAGATCCGATGTAAGGGTGTGGGTATGACGAATGTCTGGTGAACGTCATCTGCCAGGGTGTGTAGTGCCAACAGTAAAATTCGGAGGCGGTGGTGTTGTGGTGTGGTTGTGTTTTTCATGGAGGGGGCTTGCACGCCTTGTTGTTTTGCGTAGCACTATCACAGCACGGGCCTACACTGATGATGCAAGCACCTTCTTGCTTCCCAATGTTGAAGAGCAATTCGGGGATGGCGTTTGCGTCTTTCAACACGATCGAGCGCCTGTTCATAATGCACGGCCTATAGTGGAGTGGTTACACGACAATAACATCCCTGTAATGGACTGGCCTGCACAGAGTCCTGACCCGAATCCTACAGAACACCTTTGGGATGTTTTGGAATGTCGACTTCGTACCAGGCTGAGGCTCTCCTCAGCGCAGCACTCCGTGAAGAATGAGCTGCCATTGCCCAAGAAACCTTTCAGCACCTGATTGAACGTATGCTTAAGAGAGTGGAAGCTGTCATCAAGGCTAAGGGTGGGCCAACACCATACTGAATTCCAGCATTACCGATAGAGGGCGCCAAAAACTTGTAAGTCAGTTTCAGCCAGGTGTCCGGATACTTTTGATCACATAGTGTTTGTTCTAGAAATATGCGAGACTGCCTCACTAGACCTGAATGTGTTCCGTAACACACTTCCAGATTAATAGGGCAAAAGTGGCTATTCTTCTGCGGTGGTCCCTCAGGCATAATACTAGTTCCTTGTCATTTGCGCCACTTCGATCAGTCTGACGAGTTTTTGGCTCAAGCTGACATGGAAAAGTTAATTTGTAGTAATTAACATGTAGGGTAGGGCAATGTCATTTAAGAATGTGGCCCTTACGAAGCATATCAAATTTTGTTATTATCGAATACAGATAAATCAATACGTGACTGTTTAAATAATGACTTTGTTCACCCGCTACGAACCATTCGTAATTTCTCATCTTGCTCAAGAACGACCCTTTCTGTTAGTGATTCGCCCGGGCCCGCTAGGTAATTAACAAGTCGACCATCAGGAGGTCGGGAGCACCGTAGCGATTGGATATCATGTATAGAGAATTTTTGCCAAAGTAGACGGTAGTACAGTTTATACAATCAGTTCAATAATGCTTTAATATAATGAGAGAGACAAGAGCAGGCTGTCTTCGAATGTCACGGCAGAGAGTACTGCATATGTATAACATGGGGTTATGTTAGAATTTTACGTAAAAACATCTGTTTGTATTTTACTCTCATGGATGATAACGCCCATATTCATAGTAGTACCCTCGTTCTCAGGCTTTAGTAATTGAGACTATCGCAAATGGAGTGGTCTGCGTGTTTGTCAGAGCTATATACCGGCGTCCGTATAACGAATCCTATCTGCAAATCTTTTGCAGAGAGTTTCCAATGACACTGACTCTTTATTACCTGGAAAGAGAATTTACTGGAGAAACAGTGCACTGTACCATCTGAGACGCCTCCTGTAGAGTATCCCAAATACAACCAGGCTGACCACATCTGTTCGTCTTACCTGTGCAAGGGGCGTTCAATAAGTAATGCAACAGAGTTTCTTTCTCGGACAATTTCGGTTGAGACACCGTGGAACCTTCCCGCTTCAGCCACTAGAGTTTAATGAAGTTGCGATGGCGCCATACATAGCCTTCAAAATGGCTTGTGCAACGGACGTGCTTTCCAAGCAGAGAACTGTCACTGAGATTCGTTTGGAGGAAAGCCAGAGCATCGAAGATATTCATAGGCGCTTGCAGCTACGGAGACCTGGAAGTGAACAAAAGCACGATAAGCCGTTGGGCAAGGCGGCCGTCATCATCGCAACAAGGTCGCGTAAACGTGTCTGATCTCCCCCGTGTCGGCCGGCCGCACGCAACTGTAACTCCTCCAATGTTGGAACGTGCGGACACTCTCATTCAAGGTGATCGACGGATCACAATCAAGCCCCTCGCTGCACAACTGGACGCTTCTGTTCGTAGTGCTGATACAAGTCCCTGCACCCAAGAGGAGCTCACGAAACGTCATTGGACTGTTCTACCTCATCCGCTCTACAGCCTGGACCTCGTACCTTCCGACTTCCATCTGTTCGACCCAATGAAGGCTGCGCTCCGCGGAAAGCAGTACGTCGATAATTTGGAGGTTATTGATGCAGCAAGACCTTGCTCCAACGTCGACCAGGGGAGTGGTATCTATCGACCATACAGGTCCTCTCAGTAACGTGGCCGTCGCGTTAAACAGGGATTATGTTGCAAAACAAGTTTGTGTAGGCAAAAGAATGGGGAATAATATGGTGTATTGGAATTCTGAATATAACCAATCTGCTTTCAGAAGAAAAGTGTTGCATTACTTATTGAACACCCCTCGTATTAACGATAATTCTTACCATCGCATTATTCTGCTAATAGGTAAGGATTTTTATGAGCCTTTCCCTCGTAGAAGTTCCTATTGCGTTTACACACATCATACATGTTTTCTAGGCGTAACTACTGGCTTTCAATGTTAATAACGTAGACAGTAAACGCTTTTCCTCTGAGAAGAGACTTTTTCCAATTGTAAGTCTCAGACTTTTTCATTTGCTTCTGAACTATAGAATTTGCATTCTCTTAAGGCCTGTGTTTATACAGCTAATGGAGAAATTTTGCTATAGCAAACAAGGCGTTACGGCGATTAGCCTCAGTGACGAAATAACATTCAGTGGCGCCGGTAAAAGTGTTTGAGCAGGCGACAGGTGCCTCAAGAAGGACAAATTGATTGCTTCTCAGACCACAGAGCCTTCTACGGTTGTGACGGTGCATGAAGCGGCGTTACAGTCATTACGAACAGGCAGACTGCCTCGTAATGGTTCTTCTGACTGTGAGAGAAGGCACACATTACACAAAGGCTCAGCTAACAAGGCCAGCGTCACGGTCCCACCTAATGCTGTTACAAACTGAATCTTCTTTGCTTGGATACTCATACTCAGCAACAGAGTGTCTCACTTAAGTCAGGCTGAACAAATTTCATTAACAGAGCTCCTTTCTTCGTAAAGAGGGGAAGGTAAATACGTTTAGCAAAATAGTTTCAGACTCATTTGAGCTACGTTTCGTTTTTCTGGCCAATTTCTATGGGATATGAATATTTATTTGCACTCTTTCTGAAAAAAAAGTTTTCACGAAGTATAAATTTAATTAATAATAACAACGAAAAGTTTACTGATATTATTGCTATCCTCACTGGGAGTGAGGAAGAATTTAAGGACGTGTTGAATCGAATGAACAGTGTAATGAACACAGAATATGGACTAAGAATAAACCAAAGACAGACGAAAAAGATGAGCAGTATCAGAAGTGAGCTAAACGATAAACTCAACATCAAAACTAGGGATCAAGTAGTAGAAGAAGTGAAGGTATTCTGCTACCTTGGAAGCAAAATAGTTTATGACGGACGAAGCAAGGAGGGATTATAAGACTAATGTAGACGAGGAGTAGATTCCTAGGAAAGAATTTTACTAGTATCGAACGTACACCTTCACCTTCACTCCAGGAAGATATTTCTGGGAATATACGTCTGGAGCACAGCATTGTATGGAAGTGAGCCAGGGATTGTGGGAAAGCCAGAAAAGAAGAGAATCGTTTGAGAAGTTGCGTTACAGAAGAATGTTGAAAAAGACGTGAAGTAATAAGAAATATGTAAATACTCCACAGAATCGGTGAGGAAGTTGTAAGTAGGCTGTTTAGGTTTTTATATTGGTAACTCCACGTAGCGCTCTGTATGAAAATCACTGGCTGTGCTGTGTGCAGTCTGTGGCTAGTTTGCATTGTTGAAAAATTCTCTATTGTAGT